>NC_080169.1:118361600-118484100 GCF_950295315.1 Erinaceus europaeus | reverse complement strand
CAAATGTTTAAATCAAAATACAATGTTTAGGATTTGATGAGTATTATTTTTCCAATACTATATATGTATTCAAAGTTTAAAGGATAATATAAAGCAACACATTTCAATAACAAAATTATGATTAATGTTAATAGACTCAATAACTGTCTTACTGGGTTCCTGAATATTTAACATATTGCTGTACTAGCCCTCATAAGTGGGTAAAAACTGACTCTAGCAAGTCACTAGATTAGAAAAGAATATGGTAAGTCATGGTGGCAGGTTGAATTGTTCTCAATACACCTCCTGCCAGATTTTTGTTTTTAAAGATTTTATTTTATTTATTAATGAGAAAGATAGGAGGAGAGAGAAAATACCAGGCATCACTCTGGCACATGTGCTGCCAGGGATCGAAATCGAACTCGGGACCTCATGCCTGAAAAGTCCAAAGCTTTATCACTGTGCCACCTGCCGGACCACATCCCAGATTTTTATAGTATAAGTAATAAGTCATGAAATGGTTAAATATATAATATATGATAAAATATGATATAAACAGCTATGTTCTCATTTCTTCTTATAATAACAATTATAGTAATAATAATATTTATTATTATTAATTGCCACCATGGTTATTGCTGGCTGGGTATGGGCCTGCACAATGAATTCACAGCTCCTAGTGGCCATTTTTTCCCCTCCTTTCTATTTTATTAAATAGGACAGAGAGAAATTAATAGGGGAGGAGAAGTCAGAGAGTAAGTGAGAAAGATAAGACATCTGCAGACTTGCTTCACTGCTCTGGCAGCCTCTCCCTTGCAGATGGGGAGCAGGGTCTTGAACCCTAGCATGTTAACCTGTGCACTCAACAGGTGTGCCACCAGCTCAGCTCCCATATATTTTAATCATAAATCATAAATCATGCCTTTCTAAATAGTGATTTTATTGGCACTTAACAACTCATGACCTTTAATTGTATTAAGTATCAAGGTGCCATGTACTCTATCATTGAACCACTTCCTTGACCAAAATTTTATGTTATATATATATATTTTTGCCTCCAGGGTTATTGCTGGGGCTCAGTGCCTACACCATGAATCCACTGTTCCTGGAGGCCATTTTTTCCCCTTTTGTTGCCCTTGTTGTGGTAGTCTTGTTGTGGTTATTATTGTTATTGTTGATGTTGTTCCTTGTTGGATAGGACAGAGAGATATGGAGAGAGGAGAGGAAGACAGAGGGGGAGAGAAAGATAGACACCTGCAGACCTGTTTCACCGCCTGTGAAGCAACTCCCCTGCAGGTGGGGAGCGGTGGCCTCGAACTGGGATCCTTAAGCCAGTCCTTGTGCTTTGCACCACTTGCGCTTAACCCACTGTGCTACCAACCGGACCCCCAAAATTTTGTGTTATGTTTTTATGAAGGAGAAAGAAAGGTGACAAGAGACACCAAGCAGTACTCCATGACATGGAGCTCTGAGTGTCTCTGTCCTTGATGCTCCCAGGCATCTCTGGGGATTGGAACAAGAGCTTCTCATGTGAAAGGCTTGTGGATTACTAGACACTTCCTGAAAAAAAAATGGCTATGGATATCTGTATCTATTTCATGATTCTCTGTGGGGACTCTCTCAAGATGTTCAGCTTTATTTATTATAGTTTAAATGAACATTCGTTACCACCTCATCTAAGATTCAGAAAGAAAATGTTTTGCTAGAGAAACATAATAATGGTGCAGAGAATTGTTGCTATACCAAGATATTCAAGAAAAAGTGATCATGCTCAACATTAAAATCATTTCTTATTGCCAACTACATCACTGTATTTTCTTTAGTGGGAGATTAATGGTTTACAGTCGACAGTGAAAAGCAATAGTTTGTATATGCATAACATTTCCACATAACAATTCAACCTTCACTAGTTCCTCCTCTGCCATCATATTCCAGGACTTGAACCCTCCCCCTGCCACCCCAGAGTCTTTTACTTTGGTGCAACACACCAGCTTCTGCTTAGCATTTTCCCTTCTGATCTTGTTCCTCTACTTCTGTCTATAAGGGAGACCATTCCATATTCATCCTTTTGCATCTGACTTATCTCACTTAACTAGATAACTTTTTTTTATTATGACTCCATTGTGATGAGTTAAAATACTCATTATATGGAATGAAATTTGGTTTATATATTCATATATACATATAATGTCATATATATGTATATATATCATATCATATCATACATATATGATAATGGTTCATGGAATTGGGTGCAAATACTGTGCACACAGCAGAAAAGAAGATGGGTAAGATGGTGCAAGACCCTCAGAAGAGTAAGTTGTGGGGAGTTGGGTGGTAGCCCAGTGGGCTAAGTGCAGGTGGTTCAAAGTGCAAGGACTGCGTAAGGATCCTGGGGTTTGAGCTCCCGGCTCCCCACCTGCAGGGGAGTCCCTTCACAAGCGGTGAAGCAGGTCTGCAGGTGTCTGTCTTTCTCTCCCCCTCTGTCTTCCCCTCCTCTCTCCATATCTCCCTGTCCTATCCAATGGAGGTGTCAATAACAACAACAATAATAACTACAACAATAAAACAACAAGAGCAACAAAAGGGAATAAATAAATAAATATCTTAAAACAGAATTTTTTTTTGCTTTTCGGCAATGTTTTCTTTTTTTCTTTTTTTTTTTTTTTAAGAAAGGATTAATTAACAAAACCATAGGGTAGGAGGGGTATAACTCCACACAATTCCCACCACCCAATCTCCATATTCCACCCCCTCCCCTGATAGCTTTCCCACTCTCTAGCCCTCTGGGAGCATGGACCCAGAGTCATTGTGGGTTGCAGAAGGTAGAAGGTCGGGCTTCTGTAATTGCTTCCCCGCTGAACATGGGCGTTGACTGGTCGGTCCATACTCCCAGTCTGCCTCTCTCTTTCCCTAGTAGGGTGTGTCTCTGGGGAAGCTGAGCTCCAGGACACATTGGTGGGGTCTTCAATCCAGAATTTTTTAAAAAGAGTAAACTATAGTAAAAATAGGAGCTTCAGAAACACTGGGCACCTGTAGTGTCTTTTAGAGCCTAGATATCCTTAATATTCTGTATCCACATCTTTACACACAGGTAGAGAGATACTATTCACGTGCAACTTAGCAGTTCTGGATAAGTCACTTTACACACAATTTGGAAGTGTGGACTCCTAAAAGTTTGAGAATCACTGAGGAAATTTATTGGTGAGTGTGTGTGTATATATATACATATATATATATATATACTCACCAACAAATTTATGTCTGTATATAAATATATATTTATATACATATTTATATATAATATATATATGTATATATATATCAGACACAGTTGGTGCTTATTTATATATAATATATATATGTATATATATATCAGACACAGTTGGTGCTTAAGGGCAAAGTAAAGGAGGTATAATTAGTTACGTGATATGGGGCATTTTGGAGACAAAATTATGAAACATCCTGACCACATTTTAGTAGACAATATAAACCCCAATTTCTAATCCTTCTCTACTGATGATGATAAGAATTGCTATTTTGAGGAGGGAATCCTAGTGGCAGATGAAAACAAACAAACAAACAAACATACAAACTCCATGGCCAAACTGTGTAACTATGGAAGAAGCTGATTGGTATTTCTCCTAGAATCTTGTAGGTGGGCAGGTAGCCAGCCCCAGATTCTGATCAGTTGTTTAGTCTGATGCTTTGCTTTCATGTGCAACATTAGTGATTTATTTCTTTGATAATTCACAAAATGCCTTGATAAAGAGGTCATATTGTTCAAGTAGGGGTAGAAAAGAAAAGGAAAAAAAACGCATTAGTTGTTCTCAACTAATAGTAAAAAGAAGCCTTTCAGTTTGATGAAAAAGCAAGCCTACTATCCCCACCACCACCCCCAAGTTGGGAAGGGGAGAGAGATCTTGCAAATAGTCTAGCCAATAAGATGCACTTGAAGTGGCCTCAGGGACATATAATGGTCATAGCGGAAGGAAAAAAAAAAAAACTAGCACCTTCTGCGCACATTTTTCAAAGGACTAATATTCTATTAGTTGAATATCTCTAGAGGATTTTAAAATGTCTTTTCACATCTTCCAGACTATCCTGGTTGCAAAACTTGTGTAAAACACTTCTTGGCAACACATACAGTGTATATACTTCATAGCCTGAAGTGAGACTGACGTGCTTTCTCTCAGGCAGGATGAATACAACAGAAAGAGAAAAAAAATGCAATGAATTTCCACTAGGTGGCGAGTGTGCTATATAATGTTCTGCTCACCTAGGAAAGGTGGAGCCGTTTTCATCTTGAACATCAAGCAATGATGGCAGACAGCTTTGTGATCAAGAATAAGTCTGGCATAGATTTAGAAGTACAAATGATCTTCTACTTTACACTTTAACTTCTCTCAAATGCTTTGTACAACTTAAAAATTATTATAAAAAATTGCAGTATGCAAAATCTGGTTGAACAATAATTGGATCCCAGGTAGTGTTAAAATCAGTAGCGCTTGAAAAGACTTCAGCATTGGTAGATAATGATTACACTACTCTTTTATATGTTCAATAGTCATACAATTGTAAATCAAAGAGGATGGACAACATACTCTACCTTCCACCTGAGGAAGATGGGTTGATATTGGGGCGGCTTGGAATGCTCCTACTCATGAGCACAGAATGTGAGCTCAGATCTACAGATATGCAGAGGTCACATAGGCTCCTAAGCTGAATATGGGCCCCAGACCAAATCAAATCCAGGGGGTTTATAGTCAGCAATATTTATACCCCTTCCCCATATTAGGGAGCTACTATCTTCCCTGATCCAGCTTTCTGTCCCTTTTCCAGCCATGACATCATCTCCCCAGACAATAACTTGGATCCACCTGTATATCAGATTTCAGGCTCAGGGAGAAAAAAAAAAAAACTAGTATAGCTACAGGCCCTTTGAAATATAACTAAAGTATGCCTACTAGCTGCCTACAAAATGGAGGACCCCGCCCCCAACACTTCATCTGCACTATTCCAGCCTTTAGGTCCATGATTATTCAACAATTTGTTTGGCTCTATATGTTAACTCTCTTGTCAACCACCAGGTTCGAGATCCTAACATGATGCCGACCAGACTTCCCTGGACAGACAATCTCACCAATGTGTCCTGGAGCTCCACTTCCCCAGAGCCCCACCCTACTAGGGAAAAAGAGAGGCAGACTGGGAGTATGGATCGACCTCTCAATGCCCATGGTCAGTGGGGAAGCAATTACAGAAGCCAGACCTTCCACCTTCTGCATCCCACAATGACCTTGGGTCCATACTCCCAGAGGGATAAAGAATAGGAAAGCTATCAGGGGAGGGGATGGAGATCTGGTGGTGGGAATTGTGTGGAATTGTACCCCTCTTATCCTATGGTTTTGTTAATGTCTCCTTTTTTAAATAAATAAAAAAATTAAAAATAAGAGAAACAAAAAAATAAAATAAAATGAAAAAAAAAGATAAGAATATTGTTATTGGAGACTGACCTATTTCTTAAATGAGATGGTTTCTCAAACACGAAGCAGTATGGAGGGTGACTCATTATAAGGTGTGTCTTCTAATACTGTGGTCACTAATATGCTGCCTTTGTTCTGACTCCTCTCTATTTAGTTATTCTCCTAGTACTGTAGATTGTGATGTTAAGAGCTACAGTTTCTTTTTTGTAATTTTAAAAATAATTTTTAAGTTGTACAGAGCATTAGAGGGACATCAAGAAATAAAGTAAAAGATCATTTGGACAATCCAAGGAGAAAAATATCCATAAACTTATGTGAATCAGTTATTAAAATTATGGCTATACTAATTGCATGAGCCAGTGCAGGGGTATAAATAGTTATTTGTAATTTTCAATTAGTTCCTTTAGCATGCATGTTTGTTCTTTTCAGTGCTCTAGTTTACCTGCCTCTCCTCTTCTGACGTGTTCACTTTTTGCTAGAATGTTGTCACACTCCGTATACTCACACATGCTTCTTTTCCTCAGGAGTACCGATAGAAATACCTGATTTTACCATTGCGCCAACCGGACTTCCCTGGGTAGACGACTTCACCAGTATACCCTGGAACCCCATTTCTCCAGAGCCTGGCCCCACTAGAGAAACAGAAAGAGGCTATAGATCGATCATCTAATGCCCATGTTCAGCTGAGAAGCAATTACAGAAGCTAGACCTTCTACCTTCTGCACCCCATAATGATCCTGTGTCCATACTCCCAGAGGGATAAAGAATAGGAAAGCTTTCAAGGGAGAGGATGGGATATGGAAGTCTGGTAGTGGGAGTTGTATGGAATCTTATGGTCTTATCAATATATATATTTTAAATTTTTTATTATATAAATAAGTTTTAAAAAGAAATTCCTGAACGACAAACATGAATTTTTAAAGATAGTATCTTAGGAAACAATCAGACTATTCTTTGCCATATTCAATGTCAGCAATATCAGCATGGAAAAATGCCCAAACTAGCTCTCTATTGTTCTTTACAATGGGAGACTCAGGACTAAGTGAGCAAATTAGAACTGACCAGTTAGAATCTTGGCCCCATCACTGTTTAGCAAGATGATTCCACACACAATTTTATGATGTCCTTGAATCTTTATTTCCCATTAGAAGAAGGATGGTGGTGTTGTTGATAATAGCTAATACAGAGACTTTTTAAACGATAGTAAATATATTTAATATTCTGCTTGCATATACACATTCTGAATCAATTATTGAATTACTGGTTGCTAATGCTATGGCAGACTATAGAACTGATTTAGCCATATTATATTTTAAGTTTATCAAAATTTTTCAAGGCAAATAAAGCCTTTTGAAACTATACTTTAAAACCATCCTTAAAACAGTGTACACAATGGCTATTTTATTTTGTTCCAAAGGCATAAGAAAGTGTATTAAGTCACTTGTTCTTAAAGCTCATATAAGGTTAATGAAATAGTACGTGATTTCACTATTCATTTTTTAAAAAAATATTTTATTTATTTACTTATTTAGTCCCTTTTATTGCCCTTTTTAATTATTGTTGTAGTGTTGTTGTTGTTGTTGATGTTGTTGTTGGATAGGACAGAGAGAAGTGGAGAGCGGAGGCGAAGACAGAGAGGGGGAGAGAAAGACAGACACCTGCAGCCCTCCTTCACCACTTGTGAAGCGACTTCCCTGCAGGTGGGGAACCCGGGGGCTCAAACCCGGATCCTTACTCTGGTCCTTGTGCTTTGTGCCACCTGCGCTTAACCCACTGCACTACCGCCTGGCTCCCAATATTTTACTGTTTCATACCTGAGATCATAGAGGTTCCATGTTCAAGCCTCAGCACCATCATATGTTAGGAAACAGGAGTGTCATGTTTTCTCTCTCACAAGTAACACCTAAATGAATGTTTATGACTCTGGAGTCATCTCATCTGGGAAGGTATTTGTATTGCCTTATATACAACCCAGGTTCCAGTCCCAACTCCAGTGGGAAGTGATTTGGCAAGACACTTGAGTGTTTCAATGTCTGACACTCTGTCATCTGTCTAGCAGAAGGAACAAAAAATTGGCCCAGAGTAATAAACTTGTGAATGTTTGAGACACAGTTTCCACCACAAAGCAAAACAAATGAACAAACAACAACAACAACAAAACTGCTCTTAGACACAATAGATTTCACAATATTACCACCCCTATTTTAGCCATTTAAGACTTCTTTAAGTACACTAAAAATATAGGATTGAGGGCTGTGTAATGACTATCCAGAAGACTTTCATGCCTGAGGCTTTAAGTCCCAAGGAATAAACCTAAGAGCCACTATAAGTCAGAGTAGAGCCGTGCTCTGATTCCTAAATAGATAAATAAATAAATGAAATATAAAAAATGTAGGAATGGAATATAACTCCAGTATTGTTTGTATGTATGAAGAAATATAATAAGGTGTACTTGCCTGCATGCAATTATTTACTATAAAATGTATTGGAAAGATCCTCTCTGATTTTCACATGAAAGGAATTAAAACACAGTAATGGGTATAGCCTAAGTTTATGCATGGACCCCACACTACTGAAGGAAACTTCCGTGCTGTGGTGTGTTTCTGTCTCTCTATTCCTGTTTCTTTTTATCTGGAAAAACGAAAAATACAAGTTTACCTTGGAGTGGTGAGGTCCCTGTGATAGCAAGCAAAACTACATAAAATGAACCTGAAAATATCAATTGTGTCAGATCTTTCTGTGGAGGTAGGTATTCATCTTGGAATTCACATATATTATTTTTCATTAGGTCCAAAACAGGCAGACAAGTGTCTGCACAGTAGTAGAGTGATGAGGTGTTGGACGTGCAGGCAAAAAAAAAAAAAAAAAAAGGCCCAAATCCCAAATTCAGTTCCCAGCATTGTAATCGTGAAATGTGATACTGATTCTCTTATTCAAAACGAGTTATTTTTATGTGCCTGTATGTATAATAAATTATAACAGAATTTGTACTTCTAAAGGTTTAAACATTTTAGTAACTTCTCCCTTTTCCTTCTCTTCCTCCTCACCAACTCCTTCATCCTCTTCCACCTCCCCTCTGCTCTGCCTTCTGGTTTTTCGTCACCTGGTTTATAACTGAGATTTGGTGTCTCCATGACCCCACCATTCCACAGACCATCTTTTTTACTTTTTTTATTTTTCTGTTTTGACTTATGCTAAAAGACAGAGATAAATAAATAGAGGAGAGAGGGCGAATGAAAGACAGAGACGTTATTTATTTCTTTTTTTGTGGAAGCTAGATTGTTCATAAACAACACATTTTATAGACCAGGTAGTGGATCCAGAATTATATTGCTAGTTGATATTAATTTATCTCAGGGAGTCGGGCTGTAGCGCAGCGGGTTAAGTGCAGGTGGCGCAAAGCACAAGGATCGGCATAAGGATCCCGGTTCGAACCCCGGCTCCCCACCTGCAGGGGAGTAGCTTCACAGGCGGTGAAGCAGGTCTGCAGGTGTCTATCTTTCGCTCCTCCTCTCTGTCTTCCCCTCCTCTCTCCATTTCTCTCTGTCCTATCCAACAACCACAACAACAATAATAACTACAACAATAAAACAACAAGGGCAACAAAAGGGAATAAATAAAATAAATATGAAAAAAAAATTATCTCAGAGCCCACAGGCAGAGGCACTACTCCAGCCTGGCAGTGTAGCTTATATTAATTTAAACAGTTCCACATATATGTTTAAGTTCTGGCAAACAATCTATTTTGGATGCTTAAAACATTTCAGCAGTTATTACAGAGACGGTGTATCTCATATAAATGATTATTAGTGGTTGGCAGAAATGTATTATTAATTCAGTGGATCGTACTTTTCAATATTAATTACCCATGGCATGTTTTTTCAGATCTGGTCTCATTAATCACAGGCCCTAGGCTAGTATGCTAATTTGAAGTCTGTGTAAGAATTAGTAAATATTTGTTCTTTGATAATACAGTGATAAGACTATGAATGAGTATATATCATGTCCAAGGACCATTTCTGCATAAGGTCATGATTTCGACATTCCAAGGCAACTTAAAAATACTTTTTTTAAACCACAGACCCAATGAAATCTGAATAATGTGAACCAAATAATTGATTCTAATTTACTAATCTAAATTAAGAAATGACCTCCTGCTTATTTGTATATTATCTTCCCATTTATTTGTTCTATACCCCACAGATTTTTAATTACTTCTCAATGGACAATTTGGAATATGAACTATAATAAATAGCATATAAAGCAAGCTCTTTGTTAAAGAAGAGTCACTCTCTTGATTACAAGAATATAAGCAGGGTTCTTTCCCTGACCTTCTCAGCTGACTGTCACATGTCATAAAGAACAGACACTTTCCCAGGAATTATTTCAGCGTATATCTAAGCAACTGTTTCTCTGGACACAGACTGAAAGGACAGCCAAGTCATAATTTTTCATGAATACATTCCCATGTAAATCTGAAAAACTCTCTCTTAGGAACTTTCATCTCCTCCTTATTGTGTCCATGATTTACCCTACAATCCAAATCTTTAGAATTTTTGGACTAGAAATTTTGGACTAGAAAGCTGGATCAGGGCAGAGAGTAGCTCCCAAATATGGGGAAAATATATAAATACTGTTAACTGTAAACCCCATATATCTGACCTAGGACCCATGTCTATTCATATTAGCACAGGAGCCCATGTAACCACTGCCTCCCTGTCAATCTGAGGTCACAGTCCATGGTCATAGCTAGGAGCATTCTAAGCTGTACTCATTTCAGGACCAGTCTTCCCCGAGTGGAATTAGTTGGACTAGTTCCCAATCCTGACACTATCTTTCCAGACAATACTTTGAGTACACTTGCATGTTATCTGTGGGGCTCAGACAAAATTTAGTAAAGTCATAGGCCCCTTAGAATATATCTGAAATAGACTTCCTAGTTTCTTCCAACATGAAGACTCCAAGTCTCATTTGCTCTATTCTTATTTTTACTTTCCTTATTATTAGACAATATGTCCTGATTTATATCTTAATGCTTTTTAGCCACCAAGTTGCAGATGGTACGATGACACCAGCCTGACTTCTCTGGGCAGACAAACTCACCAATGTGTCCTGACACACCATCTCACCAGAGCCCTCACCCGGTTGGGAAAGGTGTGAACAGGTTGGGGGAATCAGTCAACCAGTTAAAGCCCATGTCCAGTGAGTGGAGAAGCAACTACAAATGTCAGACCTCCCACCTTCTGCACCCCATATTAATCTTTGGTCCATACTTTCAGAGAGTTAAAGACCAAGGACCCTTCTAGTGAAGGGGAAGGTATAGGGAACTCTGCTGGTGGGAACTATATAGAATTATACTCCTTTAATCCAAAAATCTTGTTGATCATTGTTAAATCACTAATAAAAAAGAAAGAGAAAAAGGAAAAAAGAAAAAAAATGACAGGAAGTACCTAGGGGAACAGAGACACTGCTACACCATGTGAGAACACACATTGCCCACCACAACTGTGTGCTGAGGGTAAGGAAATTATTACACAGGAAGTGGGAGTGGTAACAAGTATGGGTGTGCCTTAGGCAGGAGGTGAGGGTGGGGCTTGGATGTTTTTAAGCTTGTCCTATGGGTGTGGCTTATGTGCTTTCTCTGTCTAGGTGAATTTGCTACCATGTGAGTAAAGGTTCTCTCTCAATCTCTCTCTCTTATCCTAAAAAGTGAATGTCCTTAATTTACCTGAATAAAGTTTAAAATTTTTGAGAAAAAAAAAAAAAAAGGCCAAATCTATCAAATGTATTTGCTCACTCAAATCCCTTCTGCTTTCATTCTATTACTTCTCTGTTAGGTGTAGGAATCAATTTTAGAGTCGTAATAAAATACAGCCTTATTATTTCTCGACCTTTCGTTATTTCTGAAAGGTTATTTAAGCCCTCTGAGCATGTTTCTCCATGTGTAAAATATGACATGCGATCTCAGCTCCTCAGGCATGTGCAAGAAAATGCATGAAGACACACGGGTCTTGTCACCTAGTAACTAAGACAAGTTTCATTTTCTTCTATTCCCTCAAGAAAGTCATCAGTCTGACTGGCATATGATAAATCTTAGCCATGGGAAAACAGAATATGGCTACTTGTTACTCATGAGATTTCTCACCAAAATATACACTCCTTGTAGTAGAACCACTATTTTAAATATATATATATATATATTATTTATTTATTCCCTTGTTTTATTGTTGTAGTTATTATTGCTGTTGTTCTTGATGTCATCATTGTTGGACAGGACATAGAGAAGCAGAGAGAGGAGGGGAAGACAGAGAGGGGGAGAGAAAGATAGACACCTGCAGACCTGCTTCACAGCCTGTGAAGAGACTCCCCTGCAGGTGGGGATCTGGATCCTTAGGCCAGTCCATTAATGCTTTTTGTGCCACGTGCACGTAACCAGCGGCACTACTTTCCGACTCCCATAACTGCTATCTTTAACAATGATCTCAACTCTTCCTATTGCAAGCTAACTCTTACTTCTGTTAACCATTTGTGATTGCAACAAATCTCAAGCCAGGCTTTCCTTGTGCTCCTTTGCATTGATTATCCTGTTGGCTAGCAAAAATGACGAGATGGACATGTATATATGCTATATGATATAGTTACATATGCCTAGCTGTGTAAATACATGAATAGTTTCACTGCTATTATGCATGTACAGCATACATACTCTATATGTATGTTCTGAAACTTTTCAAGTCATAAAAATATTTTAAATGAATTCCAACAATCATACAGTCAGCATTGCTTTTATTAACAAAAAGTAATGAAAATTATTGGTAAGTAGTCTCTTGAAGATAATTAATAATCCCGAATCTCAATGATTTCTTAAGATATCAGTATGAAAAAATGAACAAGACAATAATAGTTAAATTGGCAAAGAATTTAAGCTCTCAGCTCTCAGACAAAAACATGTAACAGCCAAAGCAACTATCACACAAGGCTGATTTTCTTCACAATTTAATACAATTTAAATAAAAAGGAAAAAGGCTTTTCATTTTAAATGTGAGTTTACGGAAGGCAAAATGTTTACCATCACCTAGCCTGTTGGAGATCTGGAGCATGAGTCATAAAGTCCTAGTACTTTTGCTTAGATTTAAGTCGCTCTAACCTGGGACTTCCTTTTAGTGGGTTTATAGAGTTTTCTCCCATCATTCAGCCATAGAAATAGCTGTTGCATTTAAAATTTTTTAAATTTATTTTAATGAGAGACGAGAGAGAGAGACACAGAGAGAGAGAGTGAGAGGGGGGGGGAGCAGAGAGAGGCAGAGAGAGAGAGAGAGAGAGACTGATTCAGACCACTGCCTAACTCTGGTTTATGGTGATGTGGGGGATTGAAACTGGGACCTCAGAGGATCAGGCATGAAAGTCTTTTGCAAAATGAGTATGCTGTCTCCTCATCCTGCATCATTTTCTAATAGAATATATTTTCAATTTCCACATTTATTTTCCTTCTCTTGCCAAAAAGTTTTATCTTAATGTGTTTCCATGTCCATCTCTCATTAATTTTAAATATTTCACTTGGGTGAGTCCATTAATCTCCCACAGACTGAGCTTGATGGCCTGACAAATCTCCTCACAGAAACTGTCACTTGTCACTTTCCTCTCACCTTCTGGGTTGTCCTTGGTGTTACATGTTCATCACCCTTGCTGGGTCATCCTTTCTAGCTCGCTTGTGTTCCCTTCTTTATAAAAACACCTGAAAAATAGTGAATACTCAATAAATAGTCTGCTAAGTATTAACATTTGGTATATATATAATACTATTTCCTTTTTTTTTTTTTTGTTTCCTCCAAGGCTTTATCAGTCTAGGTTGACTTTCTCAAAGACAGAAAGGCAGAAGGAAATAAGGAAAGACAAAAAAAAAAAAGCCAAAGCTTTCTTCAACCTGGTAGGAGTCAGGCTGGGACCTGGGTTATGCATATAGAAAAGCAGTTCACTATCCAGGTGAGCTATTTTGTCAGAGCTATTTTATTTGATGGTACAGAGCCAAGTTGAGAGGGATGGGGGACATAGAAATGGGGAGAGAAAGAGATTTAACTAAAATACTGCTTCACCATTCATGAAGTTTCTTTCCTTCAAGTGCAGAATGAGAGCTCCAATCTGGGCCATTACACATATTAACATGTGTGCTCAAACAGCGTACCAGTGCCCCTCCCAGTACTCTTTTCTAACATAGTAATATCTACTAATAATATCTACGTTCACATAATCATCACATATTATTTATAAAATATAAGCACTATCAAAACACTCCGTTAAGTGGCCGTTTATTATTCTACTATTGGTTTTAAAAACATAAATTATATATTTAGGTGTCTGCTGAGTTGCTTTCTGAACCCATAAATCTACTGTGAGCATCAAGAAGAGAAAGACCCTGTATTAAATAAACAACGTATTAGTTTTTTTTTTTTTTAAATGGATTAAAAGGAAGAAGTGGAAGAGAGGAAATGGAGCAAGATAGCACTTGAAACTTACCGTGTCTTTTAAGTGAAGAAGCAAGATATAGATACTGTTCTGCAATGTTATAGAACTGTTTCACGTTGCAAAATTACTAGGATACACATTTCCAAATGCTAACAAGAACCCGTGTAATTGAATCACTGAGATTCTCTGAGAAAATAATGTGTTTCCTGGGAATGTATTGGTGTTTCTGACATGGAACTTTTTCAAGTGAAAGTTGAGTGACATTTGTCCAGGTTATTACAGAAAGCTCTTGCTTCCATGAGAGGTTGGACTTCAGTCCCTCAGATCCCTACAACTCTGAGATTAATGAGTTCTGGGATATGTGAAGACACTGAAATCAGGTTGCTGTGATCACGGATGTTACACAAGCAGAGTTCCATCTCAGGCTCATAAAAAGTTTAGCTTCTTTATAATATGGATTGAGTTGATAGGATTAACTATATTCTGAGCCAAAAAGGACAACTTGATCTAGAAAATGTCATTATAGATCCAAGCATCTTAAAAAATCTTATAAAATACAAATTGGATTACATTATAATGTTGTATTTAAGTTTACAACATACAGAGATCTAAATTATAATATAGGTTCATTTAATAAGAGTACTCTCGATCTTTTTATCTGAACTATGTGCATAGATCTGCTTTCATCACAATTTTATCACTTAACAGCATGGGTATATTATCAGACTCTCTGGTGATTAGAAATTACATTTTTAAACTAATTAAGCATAATTGACATTTTATAGTACCAAGTAAAGTAGAACTGTTGTTGCAGATGTACATAAATTCTATTTGTTTTGGTATTATTATGCAAAAATCTAGGTCAATTTTTCTCTAAATTTAGAGCAGCCATTAAAAATAGTCTATGAAATGCAGGCTAAGTGGTATAGACCAAATTTACTTTAGGCGTCCCTGGAGTCATAAGAACAGCAGTTAAGGAGAGATAGAGAAAACTGCCTATTTACCTGTCCATCAGGAGATATATTCCATGGTTTAAGGTCTACACAAAATAAGAGTCATTTCAAATATTAGCACCAATAAGGAACAATAAAGGCAGATGCTCTGAATTATGAAGTGCTTTTAGCATAGAGTGTTTCTTAAATGACAACGTTTATATACCACACACAACTGGGGAGTCATAAGAAGATGAAGAATATTTATACAAGGATTTGAAAATGATGAACTTGTTAATGAATAGAGGAAGAGAAGGTCAGTATGTACTTTTTTAAATTGACATCCCTTTTCTATAACTTACTGAAGATGAGAAATCTTGCCTTGGCATGATAGTAAATGCCATGGGAACAGAGTGTGCTTTGGAATGATGAAGATATTTTCAGATAGGTTTATGCTGACTGTTGTACTAATCTATGAATGTGTTTGAAACTGATGGCTAGTACTCTTTAAATAAATAACAGTAATAACGTAGAGACATAAAAAGGTAAATCTGATAAAAAGAAAAAAGTATCAAAACAGCTACCCTGGAGAGTTCTCTACTTTGTCATGCTTATGACCCTGGTTTGAGCCTTGTCCCCACTGCTCTGGAAAAAGTGTTGGTGCTGTTGTCTGTCTGTCTGTCTGTCTATCTATCTATCTATCTTTCTTTCTTTCTTTCTTTCTATCTATCATCTATCATCTATCATCTATCTATCATCTATTTAACTCTCCTGCTTTATCTCTATCAGAAAAAAAAACAAAATTAACTTGCAGATGATAAAAAAAGGAAAAGAAAATATCAGAGGAGTGTAAGAAAATAATTATACAATCTAATTTCCAAACATGAATAGGAAATTCACAAGTTAAATATTAGCAAAGATAAACTTAGTTTGTGATAATTCACCCATGTAAAGTAAGTCTGGGAATGCTAACAACAGGACATTTATTGACATACTTTATTAATAAAATGTAAGTTATAAAAGCCATATGACCATTTCAATATATTTTTGGTATATATGGAGTAAATATATGTTTAATTTCATGGCTCCTAGACCAATCTTTCCATGCTTTCTTACTTCAGAGAAAAAGAGAGAAAAACTCTCTCTCTCTCTCTCTCTCTCTCTCTCACACACACACACACACACACACACACACACACACACACACACACACCACAGAATCAGAACTTTTTTTGATGTGTTCCTATCTAGTGCTGGAGCCTGAAGCCAGACTGCAAGTATATGCAAGTATAACAAAGTACATATTTTACTAGGTAAGCTATCTCTGGCTCAGACATGTTTGTTTTACAATTGTTATTCAATTCATAACAAATAACATTGTATGGTTAAAATGTAGTAACATCCATTTGTATGTAGAAAATGTTTGTGGAAAATAACTGTGTCATACTTCCAGGATGCCATTTTGTTCTCATAGAAACTTATAATCATCAAAGCAAAGTGATTACAAAGTCTTTAAAATATACTTTTGAAGGCTGACATTCGTATCAGTAAAACATGTTTTCTATAGAGATATTATTTCTATAGATCAATTATAGTACCATAATATCAAATTGATACTAAGGTATTTAGTTTTGCAAGTGCCTGGAAATGTTTTCAGAGACACATTCACATTCATACACATACACATTCAGGCACAGAATTTTAAGTCAATAACTCAATTTACCAACATGTGAGATACCCCATATGTTAAAAAGGAACAAACTTAAAGACGGAAGCTAATAGCACCCAACGGAGACATCAATAATTTAAAATACTCAGAGGAAAGGTTAATCTAATAAATTTAATCCAAATTTATTGGAAGATTCTCAGTTGCTCCATTGTGTGCACCTGTCTTGCTGATAATGTGAAAGCAGGGTAATTACCATGTTTCTCGTCACCTTTCCCTTGCCAGTATTCTGTCTTCATGCTCTTCTTGATATATATATATACATATATATATATATATATATAATTTATTTTTATTTTTGAGAGAGAGAGATACACAGAGAGAAACACCGGAGCACTGCTCAACTCTGGCTTATGGTGGTGCAGGGGACTGAGCCTGGAACTTTGGAGTCTCAGGCATGAATCTGTTTGCATAATCATCATGCTCTCTCTCTCTCTCTCTCTCGCCCTCTTTTTGATTTCTATGATAGCACAATATGTTAATAAATTAGAATCACAGGAATTCCGTTATCACCACTAGTCATTCTTTACTAAGAGTTCAGATTTCACGTTTGAAGTAGAATAAAGCACTAATTTAAAGAAAGAGCTTGAGAGTATCAGAAATTGTCTCAAAGTTCCTGATTGCTTCTCACTCAGGTTTTCTTGGTTCACAGCAAGTGAGATCTTCTTTAAGTTTGGGGATGGGATTTCCATTGGAAACACTGTTAATTATATGGCAGTGTTAGTCATGTGCATGGGTAGAGTATAAGCCAGCGATGCTAGGTTAATGTACTGGATGGAATTGTAGGTTGTTCAGGTAGATCCAATGTAATTATTTCATAGACAGGTATTTCCACTTTCTGTGAAAATATCATACTATATTAGTAAGAAAGGTTGAGTCAGGATTAGTGCCTTATTTATAAAGGAAGTTCTGTTCCTACCTTCTGCACCCCCAAAGAAATTTTGATCCATACTCTCAGTGATAGAAGGAAGAGGAAAAGAGAACTCTGAACTCCAGCTTCATCAGGACCCAGAGAAAAAGGAAGAAAAAGGGAGGAACATTTGGATGTATTAATAGCGTTATGTGTGGCTTCGAGGGAAAGAGAGGACTGGATCTGCAAGAAAATAGGGCAACTATATACAAATATAAACAGGTAGCTGTAGAGATGACAGTTAACCCATTTCTGCAATCTTAGAACTGAGGTGGCTTGCAATGGAGGGACTGGGGATTCAGAACTCTGGCTGTGAGAATGGCATGGAATTATACCCTTGTTGACATGTAATTTTGTAAATCAACATCATATCACAAATAAAATTTTAAAAAGGAATTTCTGTTTAGGTTTCCCATTTTGCTGTAGTTCTTTAATAGAAATGAAAGTAGTCATAGACACATTTTATTTTCAAGCTTATATATATTAAATTTATTTAAAAAATAGTTACCTGTTCCTTTATGAGAGAGGGAGAGAGACTGAGACCAGAGCATAACTCTGGCATATGTGATAATAAGGGTAAAATATGGGAGTTGGGCGGTAGCACAGTGGGTTAAGTGCACATGGCGTAAAGTGCAAGGACCGGCATAAGGATCCCGGTTCGAGCCCCGGGCTCCCCACCTGCAGTGTATTCACTTCACAGGCAGTGAAGCAAGTCTGCAGGTGTCTATCTTTCTCTTCCCCGTCTCTGTCTTCCCCTCCTCTCTCCATTTCTCTCTGTCCTATCCAACAACGATGACATCATCAACAACAATAATAACCACGACAATAAAAAAGGGCAACAAAAGGAAATAAATAAATAAATAAAAATTTAAAAAATAAGAGTGAAATATAGGACCATCTATATGCAAACCCTGTGATTTTTCTACGGTACTACCATTCTAGCCATAACTTGGTGAATATCTTTCTGTTCCCAAAGATATAGCAAGGAGTGCACACTCTATTTGGAAGTGCTGCTTTTAGAGAAGATGATAACAAGAGTATAAAGTATTGTGATTTTGTAAATTCAAAATTTGTAAATCCTTAGATAAATGGGGAGATAGTATAATGACCAGAAGTGAGTGTAAATGGGATTAACGTTCCCTCCTTTCTGTATTTTCCTTCATCTGTTCTTACTTTTCTGAAATTGTGTTATTTATTCCTTTCTTCTCACTCTATGTTCCTATTATATTTAGTTGAATAAACCAGATGGAGAAAAACACAGTATGATGTCACACACATGTGGGGTATAAAGAAAACAAACAGACAGATGAATGCAAAAACAAATTTTTTTTTTCTATTTTGAGTCCAGTTAGTGTTTACCAGAAGGGAAGGCAGAAGGGATGTGGGTAAATGACAAAAAAGTTGATGCATATATGATGAAGGATGGATTTGAACATTCTTTGCTAAACTTAATATAATTCAACATATTTCAGTGACTCATGCAAAAAACATATATTTACAAGGCAAAGTCATTAAAACTTAAATATATTCTTATTTTTCAATATATTTTTTAATTTACTTTTGGTAGAGACAAAAATCTGGATAAATCGAGAGAGCAGGGGAGATAGAGAAGTTGAGAGATAGAGAGACACCCTCAGACCTCCATCACTACTCATGAAGCTTTTTCCCTGCATGTGGGGACCAGGGAATTGAACCTCGGTCCTTGTACATTACAGTGTATGTTCTAAACCATGTGTGATACTGCCTGGCCTCCCAAAGTATATTCTTATAATACAGTCTTACTTCAGTTAAACAGAGATGATGAGAGAAAAGAGACACTAGAGCACTGTTTCCCAGTCTATGGAACTTCCCACGCAGAAGAGTACTCTCATATGAATCTTGGGCTTAAACTTGGGGAAGTATACACTCCACTGGGCAAGCTATGTCCTGACTCCATATCTCATGCTCTTGAGTACAAGAATATCATTTCAAAAGATCTATTTGTATGTTTATTGAGAGAGGGGGGTATACCACAGCATCACTCTGGCACATGTGATCAAAATTTCTGACTTCAAATTTCTAACTTTATGCTTAAGGGTTCAATGTTTTATTTACTGCTCCACCTAAGAGCAACACATGTATATACCTTAATTTTAATCTCAATAATCATTTGAAAAGTCACTTTTATTTAAATAAGGTTAAAGACACAGCTGAAAAACAAGCTGTTTAAATACAAATGATCTCTAACTCAGACAACTTTGATTAGATACTAAATTCCTATCTAACTAGGGATTTATTTTGGATTTCTGTTCAGAATTCAATCTGGTGCTTTATATGTGAAAAGGTTGTGCATATTTAATAGCTTTCTTTTAAAAAATATTTATTTGTTTGTTTGTTTATTTATTTATTTATTTGATAGTGACAGCCAGAAATTGAGAGGGAAGGGGTGATAGAGAAGGGAGAGAGAGAGAGACACCTGCTACACTGCTTTACCACTCACAAAGCTTTCCTCATGTAGGTGGGTGCTGGGGGCTCAAACCTGGGTCCTTGAACATTGCAACATGTATGCCCAACCAGTTGTGCCACCACCTGGTCCCAAGGTTGTAGTTTTTTTTTTTTTTTTTCAAAACTCAAGAACAAAATGTTCCCTATGGAACTTCAGTTCCTTATTCATTATTTTGTTTGCTTAAAACTATTTAGCATATACTATGTGTCTGGTCTGTGTTCTGTGTAAATAAAGTATTTCCTGTATTCAAGGAGCATATGCATTGTAGTAACACTGTGGCACAAAATGAAACTGTTAAGAAGTAAATCCATGGTGGACATACTGTGAAACTTCTATACATCCCTGGTCTGTTTTTGTTTTTGTTTTTTTTCCTCCAGGGTTATTGCTGAGACTCATTGCAGACACTGCAAATGCACTTTCCTGGTGGCATTTTTTTCCCCATTTTATTGGACAGGACAGAAAGTAATTGAGAGTGGAAGGGGAAATGAGAGAGAGAGAGAGAGAGAGAGAGAGAGAGAGAGAGAGAGAGAGAGAGAAATAAGACTTTTGCAGACTTACTTTACAGCTTGTGAAGGTATGGAGTTGGAGGCTTGAAGGCAAATACTTGGGCTGGTCCTTGTACTTAGTACTATGTGCGCCTAACCCAGTGCGCCACTACCTGGCCCCTAAACACTTGGTCTTAGGGGCCATTTGAGGATACGAGTCGTAGTGAGAGTGAGGTTCTGGTATCTAGGGTGGAGGGACTAGACACTTTAATGGTGACTTAAGTATGCTGGGACATTACTTTGGGGAGATGTGAAATTGTACCATAAAGATATTTTATTTTTTAATTTTTATTTATAAAAGGGAAATATTGACAAAAACCATAGGATAAGAGGGGTACAACTCCACACAATTCCCACCACCAGAACTCCATATCCCCTCCCCTCCCCTGAGAGCTTTCCTATTTTTTAATCCCTCTGGGACTGTGGACCTAGTGTCATTATGGGGTGCAGAAAGTGAAAGGTCTGGCATCTGTAATTGCTTCCCCACTGAACATGGGCATTAGCAGGTCAATCCATACTCCTAGGCTGTCTCTCTCTTTCCCTTCTTCTTCTTCTAGCGTTTTCCCTTCTTCCGTAGCCAGTTAACAGCGTCAGGTTGAGCCTGATGTAAAGTTTCGAGACCTCCTTTGAATCTGGAGAGGGGGCAGTCGTTGACTATGTGGGTCATAGTCTGTCTGTAGCCGCAGGGGCAGTTCGGGTCGTCTCTGGCTCCCCAGCGATGGAACATAGCGGCGCACCGGCCATGGCCTGTTGGATAGTGATTGAGGAGGGCCCAATCATAATGTGCTAGGTCAAAGCCGGGTTGACGCTTGCAGGGGTCTGTGATGAGGTGTTTGTTCTTTATCTCAGCTGACTGCCAACTCTGTTTCCAAGAGTCTGGAACAGAGAAGTTCAGTGTAGGCATAGGGGACCAGATTGGATGATGAGACGTCAAGCGTTGGACAGGGTGGGCGAAGATATCCGCGTATATTGGCAGGTCCGGTGGAGCGTAGACGTGGGAAATGATCTTAGATGATGCCGCATCCCGATGAATATCTGGCGGGGCGATGTTGCTAAGAACTGGCAGCCATGGAACCGGGATGGAACGGATGGTTCCAGAAATTATCCTCATGGAGGAATATAATTTGGAATCGACCAAGTGGACATGGGGGCTACGGAACCATCCTGGGGCACAGTATTCTGCAGTGGAATAGCATAATGCCAGAGATGATGATCATAGTGTGGAAGTGCTCGCGCCCCATGAGGAGCTGGCCAGTCTTGCAATGATGTGATTCCTCGCGCCCACCTTTGCTGCAGTTTTTATGAGATGTTTGTGAAATGACAGAGTGCAATCGAGAGTAACGCCAAGATAGACTGGCTGGGCTTCATGCCGGATTCTCGTATCGTCAAGCTGCACATTAAGCTCACGCGAGGCTGAGGCATGGTGTAGATGGAAAACAGATGATACCGTTTTTGCAGTGCTAGGGATTAGTCGCCATTTTTTACAGTAATCAGATATCAGAGACATGTCTTTCGTGAGTGTTTCCTCGAGGATGTCGAACTTGGATGCCTGAGTTGCACAGCAGATGTCATCGGCGTAGATGAACTTCCTTGAAGAAGTTTCTGGGAGGTCACTGATGTAAATATTAAATAGCGTAGGAGCCAGAACAGAGCCCTGGGGGAGGCCACTTGAGACAAGTCTCCATCTGCTAGACTTGTCACCCAGATGCACCCGGAATCTTCTGTTTTGGAAAAGAAATGATATAGTGTTGGCCACTCATGGAGGCAGGCATCTTGAGATCTTGACTAGGAGACCACGGTGCCAGACCGTGTCATAGGCTGCTGTGAGATCAACAAAGACAGCACCCGTCTTTAAATTCTTCTGGAATCCATTTTCAATGTAAGTTGAGAGGGCCAGGACTTGTTCACAGGTACATCTTCCTGGGCGGAAACCAGCTTGGGCAGGTGATAGGAATTTCTCTGTGAGAGGAGAAATTCGTGACAGAAGCAGCCTCTCAAGTTGTTTGTAACACATGGAGAGGAGAGAAATTGGTCTATAGCTGGCGGCCAGTGTTGGGTCTTTCTTTGGTTTCAAAACTGCTATTATCTTTGCACTACGCCAAATTTTGGGCATAGATTTGGATTCCAAGATATGGGACAGGAATGTAGTGAGCCACTTCTTTGCCGCGGGGCCCAAGTTAAGAATGAGTTCTGGGGTGATGTTATCATAGCCAGCAGCCGTTCCTGGTTTAACCCTCTTCAAAGCGTCTTCCAGTTCAGACAGTGTAAAGGGAGAGAGTGATGCAGAACTCTGGGAAAGAGGAGCTATAGGACACATTGGTGGGGTTGTATGCCCAGGGAAGTCCTATTGGCATCATGTTAGCATCTGGAACTTGATGGCTGAAAGAAGATTTAACATATAAAGTCAAACAAATTGTTGACTAATCATGAACATAAAGGATGGAATAGTTCAGATGAAGAGTTGGTGTCTTTGTTCTGAAGATGGGTAGTAGGCCTATTTTAGTTATATTCCAAAGGGCTCATGCCTATACTAGTTTTTTTTTTTTTTCTCTTTTCTTTCTTTTTTTATGAACCTGAAATCTGATATGCCATTGGACCCAAGTTTACTGTCTGGGGAGATGATGTCATGGCTGGAAAAAGGACCAGAAAGCTGGGTCAGGGAAGAGAATAGCTCCCAAATATGGGAAAAGTGTATAAACATTGTTGACTGTAAACCCCATCAATTTGATGTGATTTAGGGCCAATATTCAGCTTAGGAGCCTATGTGACCTCTGCATCCCTATAGATGTGAGCTCACATTCTGTGGTCATGAGTAGGAACCTTCCAAGCTGCCTCAATTTCAGGACCCATCTTCCTCAGGTGGAACATAGAGTATGTTGTCCAGCCTCCCTTTGGAAGATGGAACATTCTCTACCATTGTTGATCTACATTGAGGTTAAGGTCCCATGAGATAGGCCATATGTACATGTATCCATAAATTAGGGCAAAATATATACCTAAAAACAAAATTGCACAGTAGTCTGAAGTGAATCAGTATATGCAGCAAGCAAGTAGAAAGACCTAAACAACACACCATAAAGTTTATAATGAAATTGTGTTTACTTAGATACCCATCTCACCTACTTCCTATTATACTTCCCTCAGTCACTCCAAAATCTAACCTTATCAAAGTAAGAGCTGCAAAAGCTGAACAGGAGCAAGAGACTGGCACACTGTAAGGATGACTCTTTAGTCACTATCAGGCCACCCCATCAGCTGGGACCCTAGTCAGGTAGTCGAATTCCAAGACAGACTTGATGGGCCTAGACCTCCAGTAAAACCCTCTCTCCATTGGTACTGGTCATCTCTATCAGGAACAACACAGTAGATCCCACAAAGGCATTTGTACTGTAATGCAAGATTGTATGGGAAGGGCTTATGCTAGAGGGCGCTATGGTGTCTTGGTCTCTTGGTTTATCTATCTATCTATCTATCTATCTATCTATCAATCATATATCTCTAATTTTATAAATATGCATATATGCATCAGTCATATATCAGATATATGGATGTACTTAATGGCATATATATATATATATATATATATATATATATATATATATATATATATATGCCTAAAACATCTATCCGTATCTATGTCTGCTATAAAGGAGTCCCGGAAATAGTAAATCTTGCATGCAAAATAAAAAGTGTTCTCACCTATATGATGTATTTATTTATTTAATTTTACCAGACCACTGCTCAGCTCTGGGTTATGGCAATGTGGGGGACTGAACCTAGACTTGAGAGCCTCAGGCATGAAAGTCTCTTTGCATAACCATTATGCTCTAGCCCCACCCTAAGATGTACTTTTTAAGTACAAGGAAACATTATTTATCAGCTTATATAGGAAGCCTTGTAAGCCTAGTTTCAAGTCACTGATAAAGTGAACTCTGCAGTACATAGTGATAATACAGCATTTGTGCATGGGAATAGGAGAACATCCCTGCCACCACAAGTAGTGTCAGTAGCTGTGCTCTGGTTACAAAAAGAAAGAAAGAAAGAAAGGGAGAGAGAGAGGAAGAAAGAAACATGAAATCCTGAATTCAGTTTCCAGCATCACACATGCCATGATGATCTGGTGTTCTCTTTCTCCCCCCCTCTCCCCTCCCCCTCTCCTTCCCCCTCCCCTCCCCCTCTCTTCCTCTCCTTCTCCCTCTCCCTTTACCCTCTCTTCTCCCCCATATAAATAAACACTACAAATAAGTACATTTCGAATTAAAACCTATTAATGGGGATGAACTATGGCATGGTGAGTTCATGAGAAGAGAGGAATTCAGGCAACCACACCCATATTCCTAGGTAAAGTTACTGTATTGCCCTATCCACCATGGTTTTGGCTAATCAAAATTGCATCTTTTCTTGACTAAAATATAATGAGCAGTTATGTGGTTGCCTCAAAGGAGAAAAAAAAGGTAAACAATTTTTAGAAACTAACCAGAACCTCAATAGTCACAGACTTTTTTTTCCCAGAATATCCCAACCCAGGTGCCCAACAAGAGATGAGTGGCTGAGAAAGCTCTGGTATATATACACAATGGAATACTATGCAGCTATCAAGAACAATGAACCCACCCTCTCTGACCCATCTTGGACAGAGCTAGAAGGAATTATGTTAAGTGAGCTAAGTCAGAAAGATAAAGATGAGTATGGGATGATCCCACTCATCAACAGAAGCTGACTAAGAAGACCTGAAAGGGAAACTAAAAGCAGGACCTGACCAAATTGTAAGTAGGGCACCAAAGTAAAAACCCTGTGGTGAGGGGTAGACATGCAGCTTCCTGGGCCAGTGGGGGGTGGGAGTGGGTGGGAGGGATGGGTTACAGTCTTTTGCTGGTTAGAATGGTGTTTATGTACACTCCTAGCAAAATGTAGACATATAAATCACTAGTTATTAATTTGAGAGGGGGAAAATCAATTGTATGTCTCGAAGTTTTTCAAAACAAACTGAATCTTTTCAATATATAGGCTGTGTAATTGATATGCAGACTCTCAAAAGCAAGTAGATCAGAAGCATCCAGTAGCACAGCTATATACAAGATACTGGGTACTGTACAGCAAACCATAACAGAATATCCCTTATTTATCTCCAGGAAATCCTTAGGGATCCTTATTGCACATGGAAGGTGAATAGTGCTCTATTGGTTATGATTTTATTTGGATTCATCATTTTAAAAAGTTTTTTAAATATTTATTTTCCCTTTTTTATTGTTGTAGGTGTTATTGGTGTTATTTTTTTATTATCTTTATTTATTCATTTGTTGGATAAAGACAGCCAGAAATCAAGAGGGAACGAGGGGACAGAGAGGAAGAGAGATTCCTGAAGCATTGCTTCACCACCCGTGAAGCTTTCCCCCTGCAGGTGGGGACTGGGGACTCGAACCTGGGTCCTTATACATTGTAATGTGTGTGCTCAACCAGGTGCACCACCACCCAGCCCCTGTTGTTGTTATTGATGTCATCATTATTAGGAAGGAGAGAAATGGAGAGATGAGGGGAAGACAGAGAGGGGGAGAGAAAGATAAACACCTGCAGACGTGCTTCACCTCCTGTGAAGTGACTCCCCTGCAGGTGGGGAGCCAGGGGTTGGAACTTGGGATCCTTATGTCCTGGTCCTTGTGCTTCGCACCACATGGGTTTAGCCTGCTGCCTACCGTCAGGCTCCCCAGTTCATCAATTTTTATTATACCATGACTTTACTGCTCTGGGCTAACTTTTTACAGATAGAGAGGTGGAAACAGAAAGACAAGAGAGACAGAAGGAAAGACATCATTCCACACAGGTCCAAAGTATCCTCCAAGGAAGCAGGGAAGGGCTGATAAATGATTTAGAACATAATAAATTAGGAACACTTTCAAGCTGAGTGGTTTCACTCACTTTGTTTTTCTATTTCACTTTTCCTCTGAAAGGGTTATCCCTTAGGATTAGTAACTGCCGGACTCCATACTTGCTAATGACCATTTTGTTGATAAAGAGCTTCAGAGAGAGGGAGGGAGGGAGGGAGGGAGAGAGAGAGAGAGCAGGGGAGTGGGGGAGACACCTGCAGTACTGTTCCACAGCTTGTGAAGCTTCTGTGTGCAGCTGGTGACAGGGAGTTTGAATTGAGGTCTTCACATGTTAATGTATGAGCCCCACCAGGTGAATCACCATCTAACATTCTGGTTTTATATTTCTTTTCATTGCTCTTTTTTTCTTCCCAGTCACACAGCTCTGGCTGATAGTGGTGCAGGGAATTGAACTTGTGACTTCAGAGCCTCAGACATGCAAGTCTTTCAGAAAACCATTATTTTATCTCCCGCATGTTGGTTTTATGATGAAAAAATATGTTTAGCTTACTATAAAATGTTCTCCCTCCCTCTTCCTTCTTTCCTTGTTAGTTGCCTAGAATGGACTAAAAATCTGTCTAGCGTTGCTAGTTTGGTTTCACCTTACTCTTGCTACAATATACCTTTTGGGTAGAGAATCTAAGTGTTTCATTCTTATTTTATTCTTTTTTGAAAAATACTTTGTCATATGTTTCTAGTAGCTGTATCAAGTGTAAAACCTAGTATCAATTTTTATATTTTAAAACATTATTTAATTGGTGCTGTTTTTTTATAAGCTCTCAATGTTTATAAGCAAAGAAGATTATTTATGTTCTCACTTCTTGATCACTCAGAAACATTTGTGAAATGTTGCTAACATAAAAAGATAAACCTCAAAAATCTTGCATACTTGGCAAGGGTAGAAAAAGTTGGAGCTTTTGCTCAAGGAATCCTGTCAGGCTGTGCTGCAGAGTAGAGAAGAGATCAGAGCAGAGAGGGAACACAAATCTTTATTCACGCGGGCACCTCAGAGTTGGGTGAGAGCGCAGCAGTTCAGGCCACATGGAGCTAGCAAAATGGCCACTTCCCACTACTTGCAGCAACCTTTCGCTGAGTCCGGTAGCCAAGGTGAAAAGGGGCAAAAAGAGACCTGACCCACAGTAGCAGCGGGCTTTATAGGATAAAAACCAGAAGTGGAAGTCAGGACAGGATTGGTCCGGAAAGTCACTCTGAGAATATTGTTTCAACTCTCATGGGAATTGACAGTACCCTGAGGGGACAACATGGTAGATGTGACTGCATCTGCACAATTTCCCAACATCTCCCCCTTTCCTTTTATCTAATAGCCACCGTATAGGAAATTTAGAGTGGAGCAGGCTTAAATATTTTTAAGGAATGCCATGCTCAGGTGGGAAGGTGTAGGATGTTTTTGTGGGGGAGGGAAGACTTACATTGCCTCCAATCTTGTGAGATTTATGTGTCCTCCCTGTGCTCAACCCCTCTGTAGAGAGAGAGAGACTTACCTGGAGGGACTCATCTCATAGGTTAAGCTCTGCCAGGCTCCACCATCTCCTCATAATTTTTCTACATCTTTCCCTATCTTTCTATCTAGTCATTGCATTAAGATGGGTCAATGTCTGTAAAAGACTCCATCTGTGACAGAAGAATAGTAGTGTAGGGGTGAGCAGAAACCTTTTGGGCATAAACCTGAATGATATCATGCAGGCATTTTCAACAGAACTGGAACAAGACAGGAAGGGACAAGTAGGGGAGCAGCAAGAGCCAGTGTGATGTCAAGGGGAGGCTTTGTGTGCAAAGGGCCATTTCCTGCCTATGGGGGCATCTCCTGCCTCTGGTGGCAGGGCCTAGTAATGAGGGGGGAGTTTCCTGCCTCAAAGGGCAGGGCCTGTAGGCGGGAGATTGTGCCTGCCAAGCAAAGGGGCTGTTCGGTGCTATATAATTCCCAAATTACATGTCCTACCAAAGCACTGTTCAGCTTTGGTTTATAGGGGTACTCAGGACTAAACCTGGGAACTTGAGTGACTAAAGCATGAATTTTTAAAAAATTTTATCAGTGATTTAATAATGATTAATAAGACTGTAAAATAACCAGGGTGCAATTCCTTACAGTTCCCACCACCAGAATTCTGTGTACCATACCCTTCTTTGGAAATTTCCCAAATTCTTTTTTTTTTTTTTTTTGCTTCCATGTTATTTCTGAGGAATACGAATCCACTGCTCCTGGAGGCTATTTTTTCCCTTTTGTTGCTCTTGTTGTTTATCTTTGTTATCATTGTTATTGTTATTGCTGTCATTGTTGTTGGATAGGACAGAGAGAAATTGAGAGAGGAGGGGAAGATGGAGGGGGAGAGAAAGACACCTGCAGACCTGCTTCACTGCTTATGAAAGGGGGCTTACACCAGGATCCTTATGCTGGTCCTTGAGCCATGGTGCAAAATCTCAAGGACCAGCATAAGAATACAGGTGTAAGCCCCCTTACATAAGTGGTGAAGCAAGTCTTCAGGTGTCTATTCCATGTTTCACTTTGTATTTTCCCTCCCTGTCTCTAATTTAAGTCTCAGTAATAACTGAAATCATTGGGTATTTGTCCTATCTATTTTGTCTTATCTAACTTGACATGATGCCTTCCAGTTTCATCCAAGAAGATACAAAGAAGACAACATCATTGTCTTTAACAGCTAAGTAGTACTCCATTCTTTATATAAGCCACACTTTTGTTAACCACTCATATAATGTGGGGCAAATGGGTTGCTTCTAGGTTCTGGCAATTACAAATTGTGTTGCTATGAACTGTATATATACACATATCTCTTCTTATAGGTGTTTCTGTCTCCTTTGGGAAAATCCCCAGGAGAGGAATTTCTGGGTCATAGGGTAAGATCCATTCCTAAGTCTCCAAATTGGGAAGCTCCCCTATTCTTTATCCCCCTGGGAGTATGGACCAAAATTCTTTACAGGTGCACAAGGTGGAAAGTCTGCCTCCTGTAGTTGTTTCTCCCTTGGACATAGGCATTGGCAATCAGTCCACACCCACCTGCATGTTTCTAATGAAATAATTTTTGAATAAAATTTATATGTCCCCACCCCAAATGTTTATATTTTAGATGATTCACTTAAAGGTTTAAAAAAGTTTACATAATTAGCAAGTCTGTCAAAATATTAATGTGATCACTGTGTGTGTGTTCTTTTACTCACATAAAATTCTCTCTCCCCTTTTGAAACTTCAGATCTTCATGTATATAGGTCACAAGTCTATTAACATTTATTTGTTATTTTTTTCCTTAACATAGTTTCTTAAATCACACTCATGCAGGTTCATCTAGTGTTTTGGTTCACTGGACACCATCCCCCCAGTTTTGTTCATTTAATAGCTTATTTCCTTAAAGCCAAGTTACTATCACAGCATAAATACATTGTGTATATAGATTACCACTACCATATCCACCCATTTGCCTTTAGATACTTGCTTGGGCTATCTTCCTGTATTGTCTACTGTATAAAGCACTTAGTTGCAATGCCTCTCAGTCTCTAAGTCAGCTCACAGAGGCGACTTTGTGTCTCTGTATAAGATGGTTAGAAAAGTTCACTACTTTTACCTCTTTGTCACTGTCTTTCTGAGACAAAGTTTCACATGTCTTCCAACAGTCTTACCAGAAGAAATATTTTAGGGGTGAGTCCTAGCAACTAAATCCTATTTTCTTCTCATGAAACAAATAGTTAGACTATTCCTTATTCTCTTAACATTTGCTGGACTTCATGTCACAGGGAGCTTTCACTTTAAAAATCTGTCTCTGTTCATTGTGACCCAATTTACTTCAATCTGTTTTATCTTTGCCCTCCAGATAAGATTGAAACCGTGGATATCTTTAATTACTGCAGATATATAATTTACATGTTTATCAAAATGTGGCAACAAGCCCATAAGGATTGTCTCACAGCTTGACAAGCAGTGAACCAAATTCACCACTTCATCAAGGTCCAGTTTAAGCCACTCATTGGCCTCAGGCCTTTTTCTCTCCTCTAACTGCTAATAATTCTAACTTTCTATATCATTTTTCATCCTTCTGACCCATTCTCATTTGTTATGTAACTGTTATCTTCTTTCTAATTGAGACTATTTCTTGTATTCTTAACTCTAATTCAAACATCTCAGAAATGTCAAATTAAGATTCTTCAGTTCATTATAGCTTTATGTTTTCTTTTTCCTTACTCAGAGTGTGAGGGATATTGTCATTCTCTGCTCTTGAGTAATCCTTCATAGTTAATTGTAAGGGCATTTTTTAAAAGCTGGAGTAAAAGCACATATATGTTTTTAAAGGCATCAAAATGAAAAATCTTTGATTTACACAATAGTGAAGAACAGATGTCCTGTGGGATTCAAGCATTTGCATATTTTCTGAAAATTTTTTTTCTCATACTTAAGTAAAATTTGTGACAGTGTGTCTACTTTGGCATGGTCAAGCCTGAACCTTATGAGAGAAAACAACATACCTTGGTTTCCTCCTTCTTCTCTCTGTCTCCCATACACGCACACGCACACGCACACGCACACACACACACACACACACACACACACACTATCAGTAGTAGTAAAGAATGGTGATGACCAATAAATTAAATTAAAGAAGAGAAACTATATTGACTTCTGTACAATAGCAATTACTCAGTTAATACTTTTTCTGACCATTATATTATTGTGAAGACTTTTAAAGAATTGGATACAATTAATGAACATAAATATATGTTTAAAATTTGTTATCTCCAAGAATATGTGAACCTGGCTTTCATGAACATGAAAAATATACATTGTAAAGATTGGACTTATCTCAAAGGACAATGCAATGTAGTGTGAAAAGGTCAGGCAGTGGCACATCTTCTGAAGTTCACATGTTTTCATGCACACAGATCCTAGTTCAAGCCCCTGATCCCCACCTATAGAGGAAGAAACAAGTGATGAAAGAGAGATGCAGCTGTCTATCACTCTAGCTCTCTCTGTCCCCCTTCCCTCTCAATTTCTCTCTGTTCTAACAAATGAAATAAATTAAACATTTATATATTAAAAAATAAAACAATGCAGCATAGAACAAGGGAAGGAAAATTCACAAAACAGGTGACTAACAAATGAGACAAACAACAGGATCTAATTCCCTCTTTAACATAAACTTCCCTAAAAAAACCAAAAAACAAACTATGCCACTATAAATGAAAATGAAAAATTAGATACATTTCATGTGAGTTCAACTGTATATAATCAAACTAGATGACATTATATTAATAGAGGATGAAACAGAAATCTTAAGAGTATGGAGAAAAATCCATAAAAATGTAAGAGAGATATTCCTAGGAAATGATAAGACCATGTTGGAAAGAAGCTATATTTAGACTTTAAAATATGAAGCTAAATATTATAATTCATCCTCTTCCTGAGGATTTGCCAGAGGACCTTTCCTTTGTTGCCCTATTTTGATGTCTTTTGAGAAGTCTCAAATTCATTGGTATATATTATAATTTACTCATGGCTTTCACTACTTTTAAAAAAAAAATATTTATGAAAAGGGAACACTGGCAAAAGTCATAGAATAAGAGGGTATAATACCACACAACTTCCACCACCATAAATCCGTTTCCCATCCCCTCCTCTGACAACTTTCCTATTCTTTATCCCTCTGGGAGTATGGACCCAGGGTCATTATGGGGTGCAGAAGGTGGAAGGTCTGGCTTCTGTAATTGTTTCCCCTCTGAACATGGGCACTGGCAGGTCGATCCACACTCCTAGCCTGTCTCTCTCATTCCCTAGTGGGGCAGGGTTCTGGGGAAGCAGGGTTCCAGCACAGATGGGTGGGGTTGTCTGCCCTGCAATGTCTGGTTGGTATCATGTTAGCATCTGGAACCTGGTGACTGAAAAAAGAGTTAATTTATAGAGCCAAACTAATTGTTGACTAATTATTAACATAAAGGCTGGAATACTGCAGATAAAGATTTGTGGTTCTTTGTTCTGAAGTTAGGTAGTAGGCCTATTTTAATTATATTCTATGGCCCATGACTATCATGACTATACTAGTTTTTTTTTTTTTTTTTTACTGAGCTGACATCTGATATGCAAGTGGACCCAAGTTATTGTCTGGGGACATGATGTCATGGCTGGAAAAAGGCCTAGAAAGCTGGGTCTAGGAAGAGAGTAGCTCCAAAATATGGGAAAAGTGTTTAAATATTGTTGACTATAAACCCCTTCAATTTGATCTGATCTGGGGCCCATATTCAGCTTAGGAGCCTATGTGACCTCTGCATCACTGTAGATCTGAGCTCACATTCTATGGTCATGAGTAGGAACGTTCCAAGCTGCCCCAATTTCAGGACCCAATCCTCAGGTGGAACATAGAGTATGTTGTCTAGCCTCCCTTTGGAGGATGGAACTTTTTCTACCATTGTTGATCCACGTTGAGGGCAAGGTCCTATGGGGGCCCACAAAGGGCTCTATTTTGTTGTTCCTAATAGTGATGACCAGTAACAATGGAGAGAGGGATCTATTCCAGGTCTAGACCCATCATGACTGTCTGGGAATCTCTGGACTCCCGGATTAGGTCCCCAGCTTATAGAGTGGCCGACTTCCAGTACTTTTAAAAGGAACTGGTAGGCCATGTGTTATCTAATGCTCAGTTAATACTTTAGTAGAAAATGGGCAAGAGGCTTAGTATTTTTTGTCTGTATATAATTCTTTGATTCTCATTATGTATTAGTAGGTAACAACCAGAGGTAAAAAAAAAAACACAAAAAGAAACCTGATAGATTTGAAATATCTTGTTTAATTTTTTTGTACACACAATAAAATGTTACCAACAGCCTATGCTTCATGTAGCTTATTTCTCATTGTAGTATCTCATAACCTCAAACTCTGTGTTGTGAGATACTTATATGACTCATGGATTGCACAGCATCAAAGTAGAAACAGAAGCTTTAGAAACCATTCATCTATTATCTGTTCAGAGTTCCCATGTCATGTCAGCCTATTAAGTATGACTTTTCTTTTGTCAAGAAAGCACAACTTACGAAAATAAGACTTTAGAATGTTTATCTTTGTGTGTGTTTTCCAGGATCTATTCTGATTTCAGAACGAGCTTCTCAGATAGAAAAAGAGAGTTACAAAGAGAGAAAGACAGAGCCAGACAACAAAATATCAACATTTCCTCCAGTGTGGTGGGGTTCAGGCTGGAACCTGGCTTGACATGTGGCAAAGATTGACTACACAGGTGAGCTATTTTGCTGGCCCTAGAAATTTTGCCATAATGATTTTTTTTATAAGAACTGTTATATCATTATATTGAAGGTCACTGAAGTGGGGAGGGCAAGGAGTTAGAGTGTGGCTGTACCCAAGTGCCTTGTGAGATGCCACTTAGAAGAGAGAGAAATGCATTAGTATATGCTTTGGGGACATATGAAATCATATCTCTGAGATAACTGCAACTGCAAAAATAACATTTCCTCAATTAAAAAATCATATTAAAATACAAAGTAATGGGGTCACGTGGTGGCACTCCCAGTTAAACATGCATAGTTAAACATATAGCTCAAGGACACAGGTTCGAGCCCCTGGTCCCCACTGGCAGAAGAGATACTTCACAAGCAGCATGACAGATCTACAGGTCTCTCTCTCTCTCTCTCTCCCTTTTTCTCTCCCTCTCTCTATCCCTCTCTCTCTTTCTTTCTATCTCTTTTTCTCTTTCTCTATCCCCATCTCCCTTCTCAATCTCTCTCTGTCCTATCCAATAAAATGGAAAAAAAATGGCCACCAGGAGTTGTGGATTCATAGTGTTAGCACCAAGCCCCACCAATAACCCTGGAAGCAAAGAGATAAATAAAATAAATAAAACTAAAGTATCAAGGAAATGAGACTAGTGGTTGGAAAGCTATATCCATAAGATTGTTTTTTTTAAGTAGTACAGTAATTTTATTTAAAAATATTTATTATTTCCTTGGTATACTAGAGTGAATTTGAGGGAGTAAATGAGATAGAGAGAAGAGAGAATGGCAGCCACCTGCACCACTACTTCACTGCTTGTGAAGTTTTCCCTCTGCAGATGGATACCAGGGCCTTGAAGCTGGGTCCCTGTGCATGGTAACATGTGCACTCATGTGGCTGTGCCACCAGCTGATCCCAATAAGAATTGTTATGTTGCTGTATAAGCAGATAGATCACAAACACAGCCTTTTTCATGTGCTAGTGAATATGATAAGCACTGAATGTACTCAATATATTTATTTAGGGCCTCATACAGATTATTGCTATTTTTACTGTTATTTTTAAATGTAAGTTTAAAGTTCTAGAGTATACTCTTTTGTTGGTTTGTTATTTTCTATTTAAAAGTATCTGGGAGCTGTGTGATGGTACATCTGGTTGAACTTGCCCACCTGTATTATGAACAATTCATGAATATTGAATACGGTTTGCAGGTGTTTATCTTTCTCTCTCTTCCTCTCTCTCTCTCTCTCTCTCTCCCTTCCCCTCTCAAATTATCTCTGTCCTATTAAATGAGATAGAAATGGAGAAAAAAATGGTGGAAATGAAATGGCTACCAGGGACAGAGGATTTGTAGTGCTGGCAATGTAGTGCTTACAGCTATTACTAGCTCTGGTGGCAGTTAATGAAAAAGGGGGAAGAAAGGAAGAAAGGAAGAAAGGAAGAAAGAAAGGGAGAGGGAGGTATAATAGGAAGTAGGTGAGGATGGTATCTAAGTCTAAGTACACAGTATTTCATTATGGACTTTATGGTGTCTTTTAGGTCTTTCTACTTGCTTGATGCAAATACAGACTCACGGAAAACTATTTTGCACTTTTGCTTTCAGGTATATATACTTTATGGATACATGTGAACATATGTCCTGTCTCATGGGACCCGGTCTATATCTAGGTTTTGGGACTTTATTAGGAAGTGAACCATCTGAAGTGGAATTACAGAATCCTATGAACAGAAACTTCTCCTGACGTCTTTGGACACAGTCCAAAGTGAAGCATGCTGAGGAGGTACCCATTGTGTTGATTAGGTTGGATCAGCAGATGCGATATTATTTGGTATGAATTGAGAGATGCATGCAGGAAATTAGCCCCAGGCTAGAGTTTACAAAGCTACCTTATCAAAACAAGGGCTGCAAAAACTGAATAAGGGCAAGAGACTGGCGTACTTTAACAGTGACTCTTTAGTCACTATCAGGTCACTCCATCAGCTGGGGCCCTAGTCAGGGAATCCAGAGGTTCCCAAACAGGGCCTAGACCTTGAATAGATCCCTCTCTCCATTGTTACTGGTCATATCTATTAGAACAACAAAATAGACCCCGTTGTGGGCCCCCATAGGACCTTGCCTTCAACTTGGATCAACAACGGTAGAGAATGTTTCATCCTCTGAAGGGAGGATGGACAACATACTCTACGTTCCACCTGAGGAAGATGGGTCCTGAAATTGGGGCAGCTTGGAACATTCCTACTTATGACCACAGAATATAAGCTCAGATCTACAGGGATGCAGAGGTCACATAGGCTCCTAAGCCAAATATGGGCCCCACGTCAGATCAAATCGATGGGGTTTACAATCAGCAATATTTATATATCTTTCCCATATTTGGCAGCTACTCTCTTCCTTGATCTAGCTTTCTCATCGTTTTTCCAGACATGACATCATCTCCTAAGACAATAATTTGGATCCACCTGCATATCAGATGTCAGGCTCAGGAAATAAAGAGAAAAAAAAAAACTAGTATAGTCATGGGATCTTTGGAATATAACTAAAAAGGCCTACCAAATATATATAAAATGGAGACCCCCCCAACTCTTCATCTGAACTATTCCAGCTTCTAGGTTCATGATTAGTCAACAATTAGTTTGGCTCTATATGTTAACTCTTTTTCAGTCACCAGGTTCCAGATGCTAACATGATACCAACTAGACTTGCTTGGGCAGACAACCCCACCCATCTGTGCTGGAACCCTGCTTCCCCAGAACCCCGCCCCACTAGGGAATGAGAGAAACAGGCTGAGAGTATGAATCAACCTGCCAACACCCGTATAGCGGGGAAGCATTTACAGAAGCCAGACATTCCAACTTCTGTACCTTATAATGACCCTGGGTCCATACTCCCAGAGGGATAAAGAATAGGGAAGCTATCAGAGGAGGGGTAGGGATATGGATTTCTGGTGGTGGGAACTGTGTGAATTTGTACCCCTCTTGTGCTTTGGTTTTTGTCAGTGTTTCCTTTTTATAATAAAAAATTAAAAGGAAAAAACCCCAGTATCTTGACCCTAGAAATGTCTGTCCTACACAAGCATAAAGCACAATATGTGTAAAAATGGACTGGAACCCCACAAAAAGACATAGAGAAAGAAAGAAAAGAAAGAAAGAAAAGAAGGAAGGAAAGAAGGGAGGAAGAAAGAAAGAAAGAAGGAAAGGAAGAAAGAAAGAAAGAAAGAAAGAAAGAAAGAAAGAAAGAAAGAAAGAAAGATGGATATTATTTAAGGGTTCAGGAAGGATCTTATGGGTAGAAGCTGCACATTAGTTTTTGTGTTCCAAGTCCAGGGTTTAACCTCTAGCGCTGTGAATGACTCCAGGAATATCTCCTTGAATTTTAGACCAAAGCTGTTATCTCTTTCTCTTATTCTTCCTCTTTCCAAGTATATATGTATATAAAACAATTGGGATGAAGTTAGCTCAACAGTGTTGTGGATACACGAAGCCCTAGGAATTCACAGGATCATGTTAAACTACTAGTTAACTTTATTATGTCTCCTTATAGAATATACCTAGCTCTACAGGGCAGGTTGTGGTGCACCTGACTGAGCACACATACCACACTGCACAACTACCCAGGTTTGAGCCCCTGATCCCCACCTGCAGGGAGAAAGCATTGTGAAATGGAGGAGCTGGGATGCAGGTGTCTCTCTGTCTCTCTCCCTCTCTAGCTCCCCCTTTCCTTTCGATTTCTGACAGTCTCTATTAAATAAATTAAAACAATAAAACAAGTTTGAAGAAGAAGCCTATACTTGGCTCTACATATTTTACAATTAACGTTATTTTAAACTTTAGAAGTTCAATGGTAAGACAACTATTCTACAATATAATCGCCAGAATCTATATATGCATTGTATGTGCTTTTACTCATCAGAGTATGGAACCTAGATAAATAAAAGTTATCCTAATTATGAAACAAAGTTACACGCCAAGTATAATAATAACTTCCAAATTAATTCATTTTTTAAAAAATATATCTCAGGTAGTGATGTAGGGGACCAGGTCTGGAGAGTTGGTGGAAAATCTTTTCTGACACAAGCCCTCATAGTAGAATAATCTGTGAATCAGCTATCAGAGGACAGCTCTTCCAAGGCACCGCTGGACAGCATTCAGAAGCTAAACATCCATGTCCTATGTGTCCTGGCGAAGTGTGTGCTGCCGAAACAGCTTTCAGTGTATTGCGTGCTAAAGCTCACAGGATCTCGGAGGGTAGGTGCAGAAGAGGCCATCATCACTGTCTCTGACCTTCTCCCACATCACATTAGAGACTGACAGTATGCCTCATATCCATAAGGCCAATAATTACATCTTTGGGTGAAGAATCCAAATTCATGGGAAAGTTTGCCAAAATTAACTGTAAAATATGTCCTAATAAATGTGTTCAGCATCCCATTCCTTGAATGGTTCAAAGGTACCTTTCCTCTGAGTACTTTCATTCCCTTCCTTTCTTTTGAACCCTGGCAGGAGCTGGACTCCTGCATGGTATAAATTCTGCTTTACAGATATAAAAGAAGAAGATGTAGAAACCTGATAAATAGTAGATAACCAGAAAAGATGTTAGAAAGCAGGGCTGGAGATACCTGTTAGTAACAGAGCACAAGCTTGGCGTGCATGTTATCACTAGCTGTGATTTTCAGCTTTGTATCAAAACAAACAATGTTAAAACAGAGTACATTATATATGATAGAGAGGGAAGTTTTGATTTCTTTCAAAACATAGAAACTAGCCTCACAATTAGATCATCTTTCCCTCTAGTCCTTTTCTTTTTCTCTTATGTCATAATCCAATCTAAAGTATTATCTGTTGTTTTCCTTTTTTTCTGCAAACAAGAATTTGTAACCTATTGTTACTCTCTTGCAGTAATATATATATATATATATATATATATATATATATATATATATTACATATATTACATACAGTAGATGTTTTATGACTAATTCTACTATATTATATCTTGTTATGGGTATAAACATATATGAAATATCCCAAGATGGCATATGCAGTATACTAATATAGAAAATAAGTTTTAGGGCAGGGGTAGATAGCATAATGGTTATGCAAGCAGCCTGTCATTCCTGAGGCTCCAAAGTCCCAGGTTCAATCCTCCCACCATCATAAACCAGAGTTTATCAGTGCTCTGGTAAAAGATAAATAAATAAAAAAGAAAATAAGTTTTGGATTAGATAATCTTTGCAGGAAGTCCAGGTTTAAGTTCATGAGTGAATCAGGAGTTTAACTTTCACATGGAATGGAGAGATAGAACGTGGTTACCCACTTGTTCAAGTCTCTTTGGCTTCTGTACTAATGTTCTCTGTAGTTCTTTTTATTTTCATAGTGTTTGAAACAACCCTTGTAAGTTTACAGCTTATAAGTAATTTTTTCACTCTGTTGTTCATATACATCTATTTTTAAAGAGTTATTTTGTTTATACGTGAGAGAGTTTCATGTGAGACCAGGAGAGTGAAAGAAGTCACAGTGACACTAGCACATGGAGCACCAGGAATTGAACCCAGAGCTTTGAGCTCCTATCCCCATTGCTCTACCAGCTAAGACATTTTCGGAGCCACTGTTCTTTTTCTCATTTTTGAAAACTAGTATAGTTTCTTCGCATAATTTGGCTATTAACCCTTATGATATGTTTGTTTGATGTGAAAATATTTTCTTTTAAAATTATTATGAGTTTACTGGGGGAGGATTAATGATTTACAGTACAGTCATTTACACATAGGTACTGCCTCTAATTTCTGCTGAATATGTGTCTGGGAGACAAATCTCCTGGAGCCTGGGTTCCCACTCCCATAGGCCTGGATCCTAATGTCCCTTCATCCCATCCCCAACCCTCCATCATCAGAGTCCTTTGCTTTGGTGCAATACATCACACCCAGTCCAATTTTCATCTTATGTTTTCTCTTACTGAGCCTTTATTGTTAATTTTCATTTATGATGAGTGAGATCACTGAGTATTGTCTTTCTCTTTCTGCCTTATATCTTTCAACATGGTATCATCCCATTCTCACCAATATATTACAAAGATGATGACACCATCATTTTAACAGCTGCATAGTATTCCATTGTTTGTACGCACTACAGTTCTCTTAGCACTCATCTACTATGGGGTATTTGAGTTGCTTCCAATTTTGTACAATTGCAAAATTAATAGCAATGGACATATGTGTCCATTGGTCTTTTCAGGTAAGGGTGCTGTTATTTTTCCTGGGTATACCCACAGGAGAGAGATTTCCAGGTTATATTTCTAATGTTATGATGAAATACCAGACTGTTTCCTATAGGAGTTAGAACATTTATATTCCAACCAGCAATGTTGGAAAATTCCCCTACCCACCACAGCCTCTCCAGTGCTTGGTGTTTCTGTCTTTTCTAATGTGTGACTCTCTCACAGATATACATGGTATCACATTGTTGCTGGGCTACCTTCTCCAGAGAGAGAGACAAGGAACTCCTGGCTGTGTGGTGATATAATTCTTTATTGATGCAGACACCCCAGAGTCAGCTGTGAGCACAGTGGGTTTAGGCCACGTGGAACTAGCAAAATGGCTGCCTCCCGCTATGCACACCTGGCCTTCTCTAGGCCTTTTCCAGGTCAGGACTCAGAAGAGAAAGAGAGAGAGAAACCAGGAATAGCAGTGGGCTTTACAGGGTAAAAACAAGTGGCAAGTCTGGAACGTGATTGGCTAGGAAAGGGGGTGGAGAAAACAAGGCACTCTGAGAAGGTAGAAAACTGGCAGGAATTAATATACCTGCAGGCATGGGTGGGAACTTTCAGGAAAAATAATGTTTATATAAATAGGCCATAGTGGGAGTCGGGCTGTAGCGCAGCGGGTTAAGCTCAGGTGGCGCAAAGCACAAGGACCGGCATAAGGATCCCGATTCGAACCCCAGCTCCCCACCTGCAGGGGAGTTGCTTCACAGGCGGTGAAGCAGGTCTGCAGGTGTCTATCTTTCTCTCCTCCTCTCTGTCTTCCCCTCCTCTCTCCATTTCTCTCTGTCCTATCCAACAACGACGACATCAATAACTACAACAATAAAACAACAAGGGCAACAAAAGGGAATAAATAAATAAAATAAATATTTAAAAAAAATAGGCCATAGTATCAAGCAATGCAGGGGAGCTGGTGTAATGCCCAACAATTTTTGTATTTATATTTACCTTATCATCAGTGACTTTGAGCATCTTTTTCATATTTCTGTTTGCTTGTTGGATCTATTGTTGGGAGAAAACTCTGTCCATGTCCTCTCTCAATTTTTTCAATGGAGTTATTTATCTTTGCATTTTTAAGTTTGGCGAATTATTTGTGTATTTTATTTATTAGCCCTCTTTCCAATATATGACACATAAAGATATTTTCCCACTCCAAGGGGAATCTCTCTGCTATAATGGTGAATGCTTTTGCTGTGGAGAAGATATCAGTTTGATGTGTAACTATTGGTTTATTTTTTTACTTTTGTTTTCCTTGCAATTAAATTTTCACTGACAAAGATGTTTCTAAAACTTACATGGGAGAGAGTTCTGCTTATCATCTCCACTAAACATTTGATGGTTTCTGGCCTAACATCTATATCTTTTTGTTTGTTTGTTTAGTGATTTGATACTGATTAACAATATTGTAAGATACCTGGGGTACAATTCCACACAGTTCCCACCATCAGAGTTTCGTGTCTCATCCCTTCCATTGGAAGCTTCCCTATCCTTTATACCTCTGTGATTATGGACCAAGAGTCTTTATGAGGTGAAAGGCTTCTGTAATTTCTTCACTACTGTACATGGATACTGGCAGATCAATTCATAACCCCAGCCTATTTTTGTCATTCCCTAGTCAGGAAGAGGTTAGACTTTGGTGCACATTAGTGAGGTCCTCTACCCAGGGAAGTCAGAATGGACTGGCATCAAAGTAGCATCTGCAACTGAACTGCCAACTGTTGCCTGAAAGGTGGTAAGATATAAAGCAGGAAAAAAAATTTAATAAACAGAAACACAAAAGTAGAGATAGAGTAAATTAAATTAGGGGGTCTTTGTGTGTGAAGACACCAGAAAGTCTATTATATGTATGATCCAAGGGATCCATAAGTTTAGTAATTGTCTGATCCTGACATTTAACATGCAGATAGATTGACTAAAAATATTGTCTGGGAAGATGGTGTTAGAATTTAGAATAGGGCTATAAAGCTGGATTAGGGCAGAGAGTAGACCCCAAACAAGAGGAAAGTATATATATACCCTTAACTATTTATCCCATTGATCTGACCAAAGGCCCATATCTATTTGTATTTAGCAAAGGAGACCCTGTTATCTCTGAGTCCCTGTCAGTCTGAGTTTGCCTTCCATTGTCACAGCTGGGAAAATTCTAAGCTGCACTCATTGCAGGACCATTCTTTCCCAAGTGGCAGGCCAGGATGACCTAGGCTCCATCTGGAGAGTGGGTAAGTCCTTATCATTGCTGCTCTATAGTGATGGCAAGGTCCTAGAGATTTCATAAGAGGGCTTATGAGGGAACATCTACATTTTTGACCTACTTGGAGTTTACTTTGGGAAATGATGATAATATAAGCATAGAGGAAACTTAAAGTATGCCCTAGACTAATTAGCTCAAAATGGCCCACACCGTGACACATTGTTGTAAAACCATTAAAAATCAAAGATGAATAAAAACTAATGCAGGCCACTAGGGAAAAAAAATCTAACATACATGGAAAAACCATCAAGGTATATTCATATTTCTCACCACAAACACTAGAGACCAGAAGAGAGTGGCATGACATATTCACTGAATTGAAGAATAAAATTTATCAGCCACAAATGCTCTACCATGCCAAATTATCTTTCAAGTATGAAGAAGAAACTGAAAACTTCCCAAACATACAGAAACTAAAAGAATTCACCATCACCAGTCTTGCTGTTCAAGAATTACTGTAAGGAGTCCTATATCAAAAGAAGCAATGATATTCAACTCTAAATATATAAATTCATCACTGTAGAATAGAATTGAGAACACAAACAACAGCAACAAATGAAGCAAAGACATCAGATAATGGAAGACAGAATGGAAGGAGCTATAAAGAACAGTGTTGGTTAGCCAAGGTCAAACATCAAAAAACCAGAATTACTAGGCCAGAAACTCTAAATCTCAAGATTTGCTTCATCTTGGTTGGAACCTGAAGGAAAAGTGTTGGATGGGATGAGTCAGGAAGAGACGGAGGAATGTAAGTGAAACTAAGGAGATAAAATCATAAAGGGAAAACAGAGGTTAAAACATGGGCTAGGTAGGGATGGGGTACACAAGGGGAGAAACTCTGGGGAAGGAGTGAAAGATGGGGGCTTGGTAGGGGGGATGGGGTCCTAGGTTAGTGATTGGAGGATTTTGCAGACACCCATGTTGTGGAGCTGGGAAATGGGCCCCATGTGTAGACAATTACGCTGTAAACCCTTAACCTCCTAAAAATGGGGAAAAGAAAAGTCAAACCAAGTGGTAGCAGTTCAGGAGTGTGCAAGGACCCAGGTTCAAACTCTAGGTCTCCACCTGCAGGTGGCAATCTGTGCATATGACGAAGCAGTGCTACATGTCTCTCCCTCTCTCTCTCCATTATTTCCCCTCTATCTCAATTTCCTCTCTGTATCTAACCCAAACAACAACAACAATAACTATAGGACCAGGAAAATAGCTAACCTGTATAGTGCATCTGCTTTGCCACATATGTGACCCAAGCTCAAGTCAATTTTTCCCACTACTGTCTGAAGCTTTAATGCTGTGGTATTGTTCTCCTGTTTCCTCTGTCTCTATCAAACTGAAAGATGAACCTGAACTCACTGAGGCCCCAGAAATGACTATGCTACCCTCTTCCCCCCAAAACAAACAAACCAACAAAAAACAACTTACAATTGATGGCAATTATAAATCATGAACAGACGTATTTCTTCTTATTTATTTTTATTTAAGAAAGGATAAATTAACAAATCCACAGGGTAGGAGGGGTACAACTCCACACAATTCCCACCACCCAATCTCCATATCCCACCCCCTCCCCTGATAGCTTTCCCATTCTCTATCCCTCTGGGAGCATGGACCCAGGGTCATTGTGGGTTGCAGAAGGTAGAAGGTCTGGCTTCTGTAACTGCTTCCCCGCTGAACATGGGCGTTGACTGGTTGGTCCATACTCTCAGTCTGCCTCTCTCTTTCCCTAGTATGATGGGTCTCTGGGGAAGCGGAGCTCCAGGACACACTGGTGGGGTCTTCAGTCCAGGGAAGCCTGGCCGGCATCCTTATGGCATCTGAAACCTGGTGACTGAAAAGAGAGTTATCATACAAAGCCAAACAAATTGTTGAGCAATCATGGACCCAATGCCTGGAATAGTGGAGAGGAAGTGTTAGGGGGGTACTCACTGCAAACTCTAGTGTACTTCTGCTTTCAGGTATATATTTTGCAGTAGTTTTTGGATACGTGTGAACATATGCTATCTCTCACAGAATCTGGTGTATATCTAGGTTTTGGGGGACATACTTCTTCTAACATGATTTATAACAGTTAAATCTGAAAGAAAAAGAAAGAAACATTCAAATGTCAATCACACATGTCATTTTTACTATATTGAGATTCAGAAACATTTGAGGAAGTTCTTGGGGGAAAAATTGGACCAATTTTATAGTCAATTTTAACATATGTGGATAAATGCCTAGTAACTGGGCAGAGATTATTGGTCAAAAGGAGCCCAAAGTCACAATGCCTTGCTGAGAATCAAAAGAAAGAAATCATAAAGGATGATTTTTTTAACTCCCAAATCAAATAATAGAAGAGGGCTTGGGAATCAGTGGAGTAATCACTTCAAATGCAGTACAGTGTCTCTTGAACTTGTTTAATACAGACATATTGGCTGCACATAGCTCCTTTGAGTTAAAGGTTTGTAACATTTCGAAACCAGCCCGTTGACTGGAAATAGCTCACAATGGCTACTGGTAATACATACATTAAAAAAATATGATTAACTTCAGGCCTGCCTGTTATATTTAACATGGATATATTTTTTAAATATATGAAAGAATATATTGCTACAAGAAGATCGTTTTCCATTGTCACATCTTACAAGTTAATTTTACTCAAGCTTTTTTTTCCTCCTTAAAATTTGACATCAGTATTTTTGTCATCATTATAGCCAATTTTTGAGTCATTTATCACAGTTTTCAATAGCACATTATGTTCAATTTTCATCGAAGTTGTTTTAAGCGCTGCACTTTTCAATCTGTGTGTGATATAATGTTTCTGAAAGTTTTATCCTAATTACCTAAATGACAGACAATAATTTGCATAACATACAATTTTTTCATTCAAAGTTACTGTTAGTATATATTCTTGATTTGCACAACATTATTAGTCAATTTTCATCCAAGTTGTCTTAAGTGCTGCACTTTTCAATCTGTGTGTGATATACTGTTTCTGAAAATTTTATCCTAATTACCTAAATGACAGACAATAATTTGCATAACATACATTTTTTCATTCAAAGTTCCTGTTGGTATATATTCTTGATTTGCACAGCATTATTAATTTTTTTTTTCCTCCAGGGTTATTGCTGGGCTCAGTGCCTGCACCATGAATCCACTGCTCCTGGAGGCCATTTTTTCCCCTTTTTGTTGCCCTAGTTGTTGCAACCTCGTTGCGGTTATTATTGCCATTGTTGACGTTGCTTTGTTGTTGGATAGGACAGAGAGAAATGGAGAGAGGAGGGGAAGAGAGAGAGAGAGAGAGAGAGAGGGGAGAGAAAGATAGACACTTGCAGATCTGCTTCACCGCCCGTGAAGCGACTCCCCTGCAGGTGGGGAGCCGGGGGCTCGAACCGGGATCCTTATGCCGGTCCCTGCACTTTGCGCCACATGCGCTTAACCCACTGCGCCACCGCCCGACTCCCAGCATTATTAGTTTTAAGTTTTATTATTTTTTATATTTATTTGTTTATTCCCTTTTGTTGCCCTTGTTGTTTTAATGTTGTAATTATTATTGATGTCGTTGTTATTGGATAGGGCAGAGAGAAATGGAAAGAGAAGGGGAAGACAGAGAGGGGAGAGAAAGATAGGCACCTGCAGACCTGCTTTACTGCTTGTGAAGCAACTCACCTGCAAGTGGACAGCGGGGGACTCGAACCTGAATCCTTAGGCCAGTCCTTGCCTTTGTGCCACCTGTGCATAACTCACTGCGCTACCGTCCGACTCCCTGAAGGGTACTTTTAAGGCTTATATTTTATGATTTCAGAATCACCTCTACTTTAATTACTTTTTCAGTTAAATGCCTATGTGTTTATGGGTGAACTACAAAAAGTAAATTCCAAATGGATCAAGGACATGGATGTTAGACCAGAAACTATCAAATACTCAGAGGAAAACATTGGTGGAACACTTTCCCATTTAAATGTCAAAGACATCTTCAATGATACAAACCCAATTGCAAAGAAGTTCAAAACAAAAATAAACCAATGGTACTACATCAAAATAAAAAGCTTCACAGAAAAAGAAACCATCACCCAAACAAAGAGACTCCTCACAGAATGGGAGACCTTGCCATGCTATACATCAGATAAGAGGCTAATATCCAAAATATATAAAGAGCAAACATAGCAACAGGAAAGCAAATTACCCAATTCAAAATTGGGGAGAAGATATGAACAAAATAGTCACTACAGAAGAGATACAAAAGGCCAACAGTTATATGAAAAATTGCTCCAGGTCACTGACTGTCAGAGAAATTCAAATAAAAACACCACTGAGATACCAGCTCACCCCTGTGAGAATGGCATACATCAAAAATGACAGCAGAAACAAGTGCTGGAGATGTTGTGGGGACAAAGGAACCTTTCTGCACTGCTGGTGGGAATGTCAATTGGTTCACCCCCACACCCCCGTGGAGAGAAGTCTGGAAAACCCTCACAAGGCTAGAAATGGACTTTCTTTGTGACCCAATAATTCCTCTCCTAGGGATATATCCTAGAGTCAAGCACAGCTGTCCAAAAAGATATTTGTACACATTCATTCATTAACTTATTCATTGAGAGACATTTATAGTGCTTCATTTTTCAGCTTTGGTGAATAATGCTAGCATGATTATAGGAATGAGTTCTCTTCGAATTTTTTATCTCATTTTCTTTGGCCATATACATAGAAATGGCTACTTGCTGTCCTTCAATCTACTGTCTTTCAAACAGTCACTCATTCTTTTGAGAAGCAGCACTGGAGATTCCTATATACTTGCTCTGTGTGGCACTGCTATCCCTTCTCAATTGATGCCTTGTGGGTCAGAGAACAGCCTTACCTCTGGGAACAAGGTAAAAATTCTCTTTTAACCAGTGGGCTTGCTGTCAGCTTTCTGCTTGTGTGCTCTTGTTTTTGTTTCATTTTGTTTATAAAGGTCAAGCAGTGCTTTGTCTCTGTACATCTTTCTTCAGTGTCTATAAATTAGATGTTGGCCTGAATTTTTGCAGCTAGAATTTCCTGACCATCATTCTGGCCTGGAGACTGCTATAGAATTTGCCATCTATGGAAATTGATACTGAAAACAAAAATAAACAAAACAAAACACACAAACAAACAAAAAACATGGAATCCTCAATATTCTTTACTTATTTGTCCTACAATAATAACAATTTATACAAGATAACCTGTTCAGTACATGTGATTCTTAAAAATAAGACAATAATTTGCAACAGATACTGCACAATAATCTGTAATATATATATGTATATACACATATATATTAATTCATTTATAAAAAACAAGCTTGTATCTACATTACCTCTCACAGTTAACTGTTAATTTTTCCACTGATTTTATTGGAACCCATTAATCTTTATTGACAAAAGGGTTATCAGCCCACAGACTGTTCAGGAATGTTCTCTAAATATTTCTGTACCTATTTACTGGCCTTTTACTTATTACTCTGGTCAAGAAGCACCTACTGTGTAATTCTGTTATTATTCTTGTCCCTCTATCGTAAGATCACTGTAGGATAAACAAGGCATTTAATCGGACTATACAAAACATTTTGGGGTTACAAACACCTTGAGTTTAGAGAGTTGTTGAGATTTTGGTCATTTCAGGAAACTGATTGAAACTAATTAATTCAACCTCGGTAGAACATTCACTTTGTTTGTTTGTTTGTTTGTTTATTCATTCTCTCAAGGTTATCACTGCACAACTACCCCACTTCTTTTTTTTTTCTTTCCCCAATGCAGAGAGACAGAGAAGGGGAGGGAGTTGGAGAGACACCACTCATGAAGGTCCCCTCCCTGCTGGCCTTCTTCCCACACTATAGCTCTGGACTCAGAAACTGATTCTCACATAGGTCATCCTGTGTATTCTAACCTCGCAAACACTTACTTGCACTGAATTTCGTTTGCTTTACTTAATATTTCAGTGTATTTCTTTCATCTCATATGTTAGTAGATGTGTTCATTCTTCCCAGTAATCACTTAATTATCCCCCAATTTCCATAATTATTAAATCATTCACGAAGCCCTCCATATCCATACCCTTTTAAAAATAACCTCAGTCTAAGTATACATGCATTATTTTTGAGCAATCAAAGAACACATTCTGTTCATCTTTCCTACAATAATTACAGGATGGTCTAGCTTATTTGTATGTCATTTAACTATATCTATAGTTTGTTGATTATTCTAACATTCTCTCAAACACTATTATTATTGTTTAGTATACATGCTGACAAAGAGAGCACTCTTAACTTTAATTTTAATTTTAAGCACATGAAGGTATTTATGCCAAAGTAGATATCTTACCTTAATATAGGAATATTTATATTTTTAGTAACGGAATCCAACATCATTGCTTTTCAAAAGTTGAGATTGTGTTCTGTCTACATCTATGTAGTAATGAATGATTTGAAATGTTTGATTTCTACTATTTCATTTCAGCTGACTGAAGACCTGCCGACTTGCACTTATTGATTTAATTTAGAGAGTGCCAGGTGTCTAGAGGCCTCTAAATTTATCTCATGCCAATCTTACACTTTTATCCCTTTACTTCTGCTTCAAATTTTCATTTCTTAGAGATGACATATATTGCATATTGATCAATTTATATTCAGATTAATTAGCAATTTGTGTTGAAGGAAATCTCAATAATAAGTTAAATGAAATTAAAATAAACTGAAAATAGTTTACTCCTCATATAATTTAGCTGTTTGGTACAGATAGTATTGTTTCCAGAACATTCTCTCTGTCACAGATGCTGTTGTTTTCTGTCCCATTTAGAGTAGAAAGAAAATGAGAGAGGAAGAGAAAGTAGTACTATAAATACCCTCATTTTATGTAAAAGCCAATTAATTAGTTCAATAGTTTATTTAATACATGTACTAACATTAATTATTTTTCTGTTAATATTATTACTTTTAACTATCTACATTAATGAGTAATGTTAATATATGTCACTTACAATAAGTCACAACTAGTGAAAAAATGGCAAATGAGAGGCAAAAATAAATGTTTTAAATAATTTAACTTTTAAGGGAGTCAGGGGGTAGCGCAGCGGGTTAAGAACACAAGGCGCAAAGCACAAGGACCGGTGTAAGAATCCTGGTTCGAGTCCCTGGCTCCTCACCTCCAGGGGAGTCGCTTCCTAAGTGATGAAGCAGGTCTGCAGGTGTCTTTTTCTCCCCATCTCTGTCTTCCCCTCTTCTTTCCATTTCTCTCTGTCCTACATAATAAACAACAACAACAACAATAAACATAATAAACAATAATAAAGACAATAAACAATAACAGCAATAATAAAACAAGAAGGGCAACAAAAAGGAATAAATAAATATTTTTAAAAGAAAGAAAAAAAATTACTTTTTACTTACCCTTAAGGAATAGGAAGTGACATTAAGCCAAAATTGAAATTTAACTTTCAAATAGTTACTTTTAAATTTTTCAATATATATGTATATTTCTAAAGTACTATTTAATTTATTTATTGACAAAACATAGTGAAATTGAGAGGGCGGAACAGATAAGTAGAGGGAGAGAAAGATAGACACCTATAGATCTGCTTCACAGATCATAAAACTTCCCCCTGCAGGCATGTAACTTTCTCCCTGAGCCCTTGAACATGATGATGTGTTACCTTACGTTAGCACCCCCCCAGCCCCCTAGAGTATGTATTTTAAATACTAAATCCACTGTATTTCCTTATGACAACAAAGAACAGTTAGAATTTTAAGCTTTGGAAAGGTTTATTATTGGTATTTACACCAAAATTGTGTGTATATATTGTTGTTAAAATTCTCGGCAGCTCTTGCTGGGTGGGCTAGCTTAACGAGCAGGTAACAGAGATGCAGAGACACATGGCTAGGCAGGGAAGCTGTATTTTTTTATTCAGGACTAATGATTCATAAACTAAACCAAACTAATCACCAAACAGAACTCTGCTGTCTCTTTGCGGTGGTGCAAGCACTCTCTCTAACTCTAACTCAGGAACCCTCTCTTACTCTTGAACTCTGCAACTCTTCCACTCTGGAACTCTGAAACTCTTCAACTCTGGAACTCAGGAACCCTCTCTCGGGGTTCCTTGGGGCGGGGCCAAGCGGGTCCGCGAAATTAGCAGGACTGATCCAATTCTCTTGGCAGGGGAGATCTAGAACAACCCAATGTAAAGCATACAAAAATTCCCCCTTTTATTTTTAACTAAATGACTATAGTATCAAGGGTGTGGGGTGAACAGAAACATATATCATACAGGCATTTTTAAAAAAGAAACTGGCACAAACATGGAGAAACATGTAAACAAGTAACACGAACCAGTGTGCAAAACTTTATCAGCTTAAAAAAAAACATTTCTTTCCTCTGGGGGGCGTACTTTTTCGACGGACATTTGCATGGGGGCGGGGAACGGCCTAGAGTCCCAAAGGCAGCTGGCTGCAATTTACTTACTATGAAACAAAACTTGTTATTAGCATATTTCTAATAGAGAAGGAATTTGAGACTTTTACATAGCAACAACGTCTTTTTAACCTTTTGTTACACCTATTCAAGATGGAATCAGGAAAGGAAACCTCAGGCATGAGAATAATTAGCATAGCCATTGTGTGATCTACCATTTCTAATAGAGAAGGTAATGGAGAGTTTTACACATCAACAAGTCTATTTAATCTTTTGTTTAGTTCAACTTAGTTAAAATATATTGATTGTTAACTAATTTTTATCTCAGACTTTAAATGTAAGTTAATTTTATCTTTATGAGAATTACGTTGAAAACCTTTTTCATTTAACTTTGTCTAGTAAGAATTTAGCCTTAAAGTTACTGTTTACCAAACTTTAAACATACACATAAACGTGGTCATTAATGCACAAGGAGAGAAACCTTTGTTATGAAGACATGTCATTTTAAACACGAATTTAAATCTGTACTGTCTTATTTGTTGGGGGGGGTTCACCATCTGGAGGTGGCTTCTCGCGCAGCTTCACTTCTAGGAATTGCAGGTTGCGATCTCTGCACAAATCTCTGCGTACTCCAGCTTGTCTGCCTTCAGACCGGACCGGCGGCAGGAGATCTCGTGTGCCCAGTTTCGGCAGGGAGCCTGGGGGTCCGGGAGGTCTAGGATCATTCCAGAATTCATAGCAAGAGGGCAGGCGGGCCAGTTTTGTAGAAGGGGTGGGCCTAGGTGCCCAGGGGTGGCGGCCATGATAGGCCGCCGCGGCCCTGCCCCATGGCCCTGCCATGTCTGCTGCCCTGCTCGCAGTGGCCGAGCAGCATGGAGGGATCACGCGTCCAGTGCCCTGCGCCACGTGGTGGAGAGCCGGCTCCTGTGGGCTGGCCTGCATGCTGGCATTGGGCTCCAGCGTGTTGGCATCAGGCTCCAGCGTGTTAGCATCGGGCACCTGCGTGCTGGCATCAGCCTCCTGCAGGCTGCGGGGCTGCGGGGCTGCGGGCACGGTGCGCGGGGTTGTCTGGGTGCAGCCGGCTGGCTGGCTGTTTAACCAGGTGGAAACAGCAGCTCTGCGCTTCGCCTCCCGCCCGCTGGCTATTCCCGCTGGCTGTTCTGAGTTCGCCCGAGCGAGTGGAAACCACAGAGTGGTCCAGAGATAAATTTTCCAGAAACAGCAAAACAGTCTCGTGAAGAAAGAGCAGAGGTCTTTGGAGATCTCTTCACAAGCAGAAGAGAAGGCCATAGTGCATAGGTAGCCAAATTGTCTTTACTTATCTGAGAGATGTGCAGGTCAGCCCCACGTTGGGCGCCATTTGTTGTTAAAATTCTCGGCAGCTCTTGCTGGGTGGGCTAGCTTCACGGGCGGGTAACAGAGACGCAGAGACACACGGTTGGGCAGGGAAGCTGTATTTTTTTATTCAGGACTAACGATTCATAAACTAAACCAAACTAATCACCAAACAGAACTCTGCTGTCTCTTTGCGGCGGCGCAAGCACTCTCTCTAACTCTAACTCAGGAACCCTCTCTTACTCTTGAACTCTGCAACTCTTCCACTCTGGAACTCTGAAACTCTTCAACTCTGGAACTCAGGAACCCTCTCTCGGGGTTCCTTGGGGCGGGGCCAAGCGGGTCCGCGAAATTAGCAGGACTGATCCAATTCTCTTGGCGGGGGAGATCTAAAACAACCCAATGTAAAGCATACAACAGTATATATATGTAAATTTCAGGAAATAAATGAATAATCTCTTTTGAACAAAGCAAGCTTCTGATACAGACAACATGGAAATAAAAGGAGTGCTACACCAATTTATGTGTTGAAAGACTGGGTATCCATATGATGTTAACTTTTCTGATTTTAACCTGTAGGTTCAATGCGAAACTGTTCCATTTCTTGGTAGGCTACTGCTTTCTGTACTTCACTGTTAGTAATCACAATTCAGTGCGTTCAGTCATTAACTACAGAAATTTACACTATCTTTATAATCTCACTATCTTTATAATCGACAGAGCTATTCGATGAGTTATCTCTGACTTGGGTAACTGACAGATTGTTTTCTAGGCTCCAAACTTAGTAGAATCTATATAAGTAGAGGGGAGTCTTGTTTTAGTCCCATTCATGCATTTTACATGTTAGTATTTTGAGAATGCTTCCTTATTTCTGCACAATAGGTTTATTGGACATTTAGAAAGACTATTTCACAGAGACTTAGAAGGAAAAAAAAGTAAGAACTGATTTTTTTTTTTAAGTTAGTGTTAAAGGATAATTAAATAGAGGGGACTAGGCTGTGGTGTGTCCATTTAAGGGCATGTAGTACTAAACGTAAGAACACGCACAAGGATCTGGTTCCAGCCCCCACCCCCTATCTGCAAGGAAAGGGGGCGCTTCAGAAGCAGTGAAGCAGGTCTGCAGGTGTCTATCTTTCTCTCTCCCTCACTATCCTTCCACCTCCCTCAGTTTATCTCTGCACTACCCAATAAAATTGAAAAAAAAAGTCTTCATCAAGAGCTATGGATTCCTAGTGCCACCCCCAGAAATGTAGCAATAACCCTAGGGGCAAATATATACAAACAAAAAGCCTTATTTACAGTTTTGTTAAAAAAAAGAAATTGAATTAAGTATATTTAAATAGTTATGAAAAGAAGACAATAGATAAATCACATACTTTTATACAAGTAAATTGATTTCCATCAGTGAATGGAAATTATTAAATGATATGTTTATAGTCATCAAATATGGCATATATTATTTTCAGTGATTTTGTTAGTGAAATACATTGCCAATCATTTCATATATTACACTGGCTTATTAAAGTGTCTGAACACATGCCAAATTTAAATCCACTTACGTAAATATTTTGAGGCATTTCTAGATGAGGAGGGAAAAAGATCCATTTCATTCTTTTATAACTATCAATGTGTTAAAGTTACTAATTTAGGAACATAAATATGAACCATACACACACACACACAAAGACGTTTTTAGATGTTCTCCCACCCCTCCCTGTACACACACACACACACACACACACACACACACACACACACACAGCTTTATCCTTTCAAACATGGAAATAATAAAGGATCCCTATCACCACTGAAATGGTGGTGTATAGATTATCATCAATTTGGTATTAATAAGTACTAATTATCTTAAATGAGAACAGAGCAGAGAATGTTACAAGACATATTTAGGCTGCAATAAATTCAATCCTTGTTTTATCAGCATTTTAACCAGAAGCCCTCCATTCTTTCTAATGCTAGAAAGCATACCAGTGAGTTGGCCTTAGAAAATGTATCCTCATTGATTCAAAGTCCACTTCTCTTCACTTTCTACTCTTGCCAGGTTCTTCCTGCTATATTTATCTACTGCTGTGGTGTTGGAAGGTTAGATGACTAGCTTAACATTTTCCTTTTGGTCTGTCTGTGTTTATGTTTGCATCTCTGTGTTCTACCCATCTGGTCCATGGAATGATTGACTTTACAATCTATAGTCTGATGAGCTAATTGGTTTCAATTCAGGCTCTACATGTGTCTGTTCACACAGCATGCTCTGTTCCATTCCCTTTTTCCAAATTAAGCTCCTTCAGTATCTCTCTCTCCCCCCACACTCCCCTCCCCTCTCCCTCCTCCCCCTCTCCTTCTCCCTCTCCCTTTCTCTCTCTCTCCTCTCTTCTCCTCTCCTGTCCTTCTCATAGATACAAAGATGTTTTTGGACATTCTCTCACCCCTTCTTGAAGTAACAGATCCATTGTCTCCTGATGTAATAAGTTTTCTTCTCTGTCTTCTAACCTCTGTCACCCCACTGGAGCAACTCAAGATTTGGTGATGGCTTTGAAGCAACAGCTCTCTAAACTGATTTCCTTAAAATATTCAAATACAGTGTTGGAAACATTTTTTTTTCTAAAATAGAAGCAAAACTCATAATATTAGAGAAGTAAATGTTGCCAGTGTTTGTATTCTTTAAGAATATATATAAAGAAGAAAAAAAAATCACAAGATATTTCCTTTACAAATTCCTATCTGTGTTTCCTTATTATCTTCTGCTACTATACGTGCTGTCAGGAATCAAAGAAATCTCCAAAGTGCTACCATGATAGTAAGCTTCAGAGTAGCAATGTAAACAGGAGCTGTGGTCACCACAGCAGTAGTTTGGAATGACACTGTGAAAAATAAATTATGTTTTTAAAGTTTCAAATTAAAAGCATGCTTCTACAGCTATCACCAAAAGCATACATTGGAACTACTACTGCTGAAAAAATAATGATGTTTTATTTTTCCCAGCAGATATTTTTTTCAAAAACTATAAACCAGTCTCTTTGATATAAAGGGATGAAGATAAGAATCACTTATTTTGTAATATGTTTAAGTGAACATGGAAGATGCATTGAAAGAAGAAGTCACAGTAATCTTCCCAGTGCTTGTATAGTGTTTCCAGTTATGAAAATACTTTTAAAGTATTTTTTTTACTAAAGAATACTTAATTTTTAAAAATGTTTCAATTATACATTTGTTTACTTAACATCTCCATTTTTTAAAATTTATTTTTGTTAGATGATTAATGGTATATGTTACATAGAGTTATTAATACATGTGTACGGTTTTCTGCAAAACACTCTTAAGCCCAGCCTAGGACCTTAACACACAGACCTCACCACCCCCACTCTCCCAAATCTTTAATTTTTGTGCAACACACCAAAGTCAGTCCAAGTTCTACTTCATTTTTCCCCCTTTTGTTATTGTTTTTCAACTTCTACCTGAAAGTGAGCTCATCCCATGTTCATCCTTCTGTTTCTGACTTATTTCACTTAACATGGTATCTTCAAGCTCCATCCAAGATAGGCTGAAAATGATGGTGAAGTCACCATTTTTAATAGCTGAGTAGTATTCCATTGTATATATAGACCACAACTTGCTCAGCCCCTCATCTGTTGTTGTACATCTGGGTTGCTGGCAGGTTTGGGCTATTACAAATTGCATAGCAGCACACTTTTTAGTAACTCAAACTTGGATTCAGCTCTTTAACAACAAAAACATGACATTTAAATAAAAGATCCCTTTTTGATATTACAGAAGGCATTCATTTTGTTTTATTCTGAGTAACAAGATGTCTGCTTTTATCTTTTGTTTATGGTAATTTTCATTGTTGGTGATTTAACATTGGTTTATAAAATTATAGAGTCTTAGGACTATAGTTTCATGTTTATGTATGTTTGAATGCAATTCACTGCACTCATCACCAAAGTTCCTGTGTCACATCACTTCCTCCTGATGATTACCATAGCTGTCACAAAGCCTTTGACGGATTAGTGACTATTTTTTTCAAATGCATTTTCTTTAGTTACCTATATACCACAGGTGAGTAGAGTCATTCAGTTGTCATCTTAACCTTTTATCTCATCTATTTCTTTGTGTGCACACATTCTGACTGAGCTATGTAGAACTAGAAACCAAAACTTCAGAAATTTAAGATCAATAGCCCCCCCCAAAAAAACAATAACAAAACAAAAACCGAAACCTTGATGCTTTCTCCAGGCTTAGATCCTCATCTTGCTCTAAATAACCACACTAGCAAATCTCTCTAGGAATTGCTTCACAGTGCTTGTTAGTTTTAATCCACATCCAAATGTCAGGGTCCTCTAAAATACCCAAGCTTGGACATTAAAAAACAAAAACCATCATTTATAAACACATCAAGACGGTCACATCTCCAGTAACATAAAGTGTCATATGGATCCCCAAGAAAAATGATTTATTTTGAAGTATAACATGTATTACAGAGTGAGGCATAAACAATCAAAGACAGCTATAGAAATAGTAGTCTGAATTTGTAACTAGAATTCTGTTGAAAACAGAATTGCAGAACATGTCACCACTGGAAAAATATCAAGTGTAATTTCCCGCTCACTCACGTTTGACAAAAAAAAGAAAGAAAGAAAAGAAAAGAAAAGAAAAGAAAAGAAAAGAGGAGATCCACCATCTTGGCAAGCTGGCAAATAATTTGTATATACTAGAGGTCAGGAAGTCTTTAATGGGCCAAAGAATAGTATTTTAGGCTTTGTAAGCCAGAAGGCTGTCTCAGCTACTGAACCTTGCTATACCATGACAATAAAAACATGGACAGTAAACAAATAAATGGGGTGGCTTTGCTTTAATAATATTGCTTTTATAAAAGTACCTTATGGACCGATTTTGACACAAGGGCAGTAGTTTGATCATTCTTGGATCATTTGTTGCTAGCTGAGCAATCAAAGAAAGAGGAGACCTCTGTTTGTCTATCAACAAGCAGGATATGACCTGTCACTCCCTCTTTCCACCAAGGAAAGCTATTTTACATTAATGCATAGCTCTTATAGCAATGGAGGGAATTTTAAAATATTTATCTGAGTAATTTCAATTCTACTACACTTTTCTTGGTGTTCACTTATTGATAATAGATTATTATTATTATTTTTTACCACCAGGATTATTGCAGGGAATTGGGGCCTGAAGAATCTCTGTTCCTGTTTTCCCTCCCTTCCTCCCTCCCATTATTCCTTCCTTCTTTCCTTACTTCACTCCAGTGAGAAATAGGGAGGGGACAAATGAGAGACAGAGAGAGAAAATGTGGAGAGAGAGAGATAGAGGGAGAGAGAGAGAAAATATGGAGAGAGAGAGAAAATGTGGAGAGATAGAGAGAGGAGAGAGAAAATGTGGAGAGAGAGAATGTGGAGAGAGAGAGGGAGATAGAGAGAAAAAATGTGGCGAGAGAGAGAGAGAGAGAGAGAAAATGTGGTTCAAGTAGCATTGCTCCAGCCTTGGGAAACTTCTCCCTGTAAAATGGAGACTTAAACCTGAGTTCTTGCACATGGTACTGTGGATGTCACACACACACACACATAATTGCCTTCTGTGTTTGGAAATGAAAACTACATCTTTAAATTCAGACTTATTTGGTCTCAAGTTTTATTTCATTTTTATTTTGATAGAGGTCTGATCAGAACTGATTTACAACTATCAACTTGTTTTAAAATTGTGTTTCAACTCTCTTTTCTTCTTTCATTCATCTTTACACAAGAATTGGGAAAGAGAAGATAAATCCATTGATTTAATTATAACCTGATAATAAGATAGAAAAAATGAAAATGTGGGATTAAATACTTTTGAAAATTTAATAATTTATAAATATGAGAGAGAGGTTGAGAGGAGTGAGAAGGAGAGATACTATAGTGCTTCTCAGTTCTGATACGGCAGTACTGCATGTGGGAATCTAGGCCTTAGGCATGTAATAAAGTATTTTAAGTGAGAAAATATATTATATATATGTTTGATGCTTTCATAAATGTACCATATATTATATGAGCACTGTGAGCTTAATGGGGGAAATAATAATGAATAATAAGACCACCTTAAAAATATTTATTTATGGGAGTTGGGTGGCAGTGCAACGGATTAAGCACATGTGACATGAAGGGCAAGGACCTGTGTAAAGATCCCAGTTCAAGCCCTGGCTCCCCACATGCAGCGGAGTCTCTTCACAGAGGGTGAAGCAGGTCTGCAGGTATCTCTCTTTCTCTTCCCCTCTGCCCCTCCCCATTTCTCTCTGTCCTATTGAACAAAGATGACATCAAAAACTACAACAACAATAAAAAGACAACAAGGGCAACAAAAGGGAAAATAAATACAATTTAAAAAATTTAAAAAAATATTTATCTTAGCTAATCACATTTGTAGTGTGGAGGCCCAGCAAAATTGCTCTCTTGGATACTGTGTTTATTTGTCATTTACCAGACTCAAATTTGAGTATTGTCCTCACTGCATGTAAGGAAATTGTAGATCTTTAGTTTCTTTTATGTTTAAGTGTGAAACTTCACAGATGACAAAACAAATGCAGTGTGTAGAAGTTGGTAATCCTAATTTTAGTTTTCAGAATTATTAAGGCAAAGCTGGTAAAGTAGCCACTTGGATAGTGTGCTTTCTTTTATCATATGTATGAAACTGATCTGAGCTAGCAACCATTGCATTGGAGAAAGCTTGGCTGGATGTTGTCTTTCCTCCATTGTCTGTCTATCTGTCTATCTATGTATCTATCTATCTATCTACCTATGTATCTATCAATCTATAATCTATCTATCTATCTATCTGTAGGGAAATTGTGAGGATGTGGTTGATCTTGGAAGGGCTTGAGCTGAGGGGCACACCTATACTGTCAGTCTCTCTCTCTCTCTACTGAGAGGTTGAGCGAGGACGGACAGGAGACCCCCCCAGGGTTTGCCTCCTCTTATCAGGCTCCCTGTCTCACAAAGCACCCTGAATTCCTGATACTATGGCCTGCTCCCTTGTCTACATAATCACTGTTTTGCCTAAAAGGTCTCCTCCCTAATTCCCCACAGAGTATTATTAATCTTACCAGTTAAACCCCTAGCAACAGTTGCTAAGGAAGTCCCTACCTTTGCCCCCTTTTACCTTTCTCCACCCCTTTCCTAACCATGTATGATATTGTCAAGCCACTTCCATTTCTATCTTGGCTCTTCTGGTTTCTGGGCTGGGGGGGAAGCACCCTTGTGGACTGGGAGGATGATGCCGGCTACTGTGGTTTGCACCACGTGGCATGTGGCTTAACCAGGTGTGCTACCACCTGACTCTGGGGTGCTCGGATGAATAAAGGTTTGAAAGGCCTCCGCCATCATGAGCTTGGTCCCTGGGTCATTTCTCTCTTCCATCGCTAGCCCAACATCTATCTGTCTATCTATCTATCTATCTATCTATCTATCTATCTATCTATCTGTCTACCTATCTATCATCTGTCTACCTATCTATCTGTCATCATCTATCATCTACATTTCTCTCATCTGTCTATCATCATAATCTATCATCTACATTTCTTCCTATCATCTATATATCTTTCTATCTACCATTTATCTCTTTTGCCTTGTGAGGGCATTGTGAAGAGATGGCCACCTGCAAGTTAGGGATACCTTTATTGAAGAACCATACATGGAACATTTAATTTTAGCCTTGCCCTGTTGCCAGAATACTGAAAATATACATTTCTGTTATTTTAACACATGTCTATGTTATTTTACTATGACAGCTTGAATGGACTAGCACATCACCGATTTCCATAAATAGTTCCCTAGAATAAACATTATTTTGCTTTGATACGTTCAAAATTCCAGAGCTGTACAAAGTGTTCTAATGAATGCCCTCAAGTAATTTGTTTATGTAAAATTTGTGTATGATTATCTGAGTTCTTTTTCTTTTTACCCAGCAGTTTTCACCGGAGTGAGTGGAGAACATTGCGATGTTTTGAAATAGCAAATGTGCTATATTGTAATCCTGGAGTTATTTTAGACAGTGCATTGAAATTTCAAACCAAAAGCCTGAAGCAATTCTACTAGATTTGGGACACTAAAAATATCCTACTGCAGAGAATAGGGCAGATAAATTCAAACAGAGGTTTCCTAGGAGTTTGACAACACAAGTTTTTAGATACATTAATTTAGAGGAGTTGATGAATAAGCCTACTTGTACAATTAATTGTTTGCTACAGGTAATTAAAGATGCAGTTGCTAAAATTCAATACTTCAGCACCTCATCCCACTCATCCATTTTATACATTTTTGTATGTTTCAATATTGGTAATTCTTTTTCAAAATTTTTATTGATTTATTTTTATTTTTGCCTTCAGGGTTATCACAAAAGCTTGGTGCCGACACCATAAATCCACTGCTCTTGGTGGCTATTTGTTCCATTTGATTTGATAGGATAGAGAGAAATTGAGAGAGAAGGGGGAGATAGAAAGGAAGAGAGACAAGCACATGCTGACCTACTTTACTACTTTTAAAGCTAACCACTGCAGGTGGGGAGCAGTGGCTCAAACCCAGATCCTTGAGCAAGTCTTTGCACTTTCACACTATGTACTTTCAAAGTCTGTGTGCTGCTGCTCAGCCCTCAATGTTGCTAATTCTTCATTGCACGATTCTCATTGATAGTGATTTTCCTAAGGTTACCTTTGCATTTTATTTATTTGGTATTTTCTTGAGAAGGGTATCCCTACAATTTAGGGACACCCTTATTCAAGAGTCCTATTAATTTTAACCATATGAAACAAAACTGTCTTCTAGAATCTGAAGCTACTAAGCAAAACTTAATTTTTTTCCAGAATGGGTATATTTGCTAAGACCTTAAAGATTTAAGAATGCCTTCAAAGAGAGAGACAGGCTGGGAGTATGGATTGACCTGTCATTGGGGAAGCAATTACAGAAGCCAGACCTTCCACATTCTGCACCCCATAATGACCCAGGGTTCATACTCTCAGAGAGTTAAAGTATAGGAAAGCTATTAGGGGACGAGAGGGGATACGGAGTTCTGGAGGTGGGAACTGTGTAGAGTTGTACCTGTCTTATCCTATTGTTTTATCAATGTTTCATTTTTATAAATAAAAAATAAAAAATAAATAAAATAAAAAAGAATGTCTTTAACTTGGGGGAAGGGGACATGCAGTGGCACATCTGATTGAGTGCACACATTATTATGCCCAAGGAACAGGGTTTGGGCCCCAGCTCCCCACCTGCAGGGGGGACACTTCAGGAGAAGTGAATCAGGTCTGCAGGTGTCTTTTTCCCCTCTCTTTATCTTCCCCTCCCATCTTAATTTCTTTTTGTTCTATCAAATAATGGTAAATACAGAAATAACAAAGAATGTTTTCAACTTCAGAACTTTATAAACAAGCTACAAGAAACAGGTGGAATTATTAATTCTTCACAAAATCCATAGCATATAATGTGTAATATAAAAAGTGTATACCTAGTAAATCTTCAGGCATATAAATGATCAGAAGAAATAGACCACGTGTCTTATCTCCAAGCTATAAAAATCTTAGAACTGTGGACTAAGAAAAACACAATAAAAATACTCAGAAAATTTTATAAGATGTGGTCCTTGCCCTCAGCTACTTCCTTCCCATAAAAAGAGAAAGTAAAACTCATGTGCATTTTATTATTCATAAAATGAGCCATTGTTGACTGCTTAGCAAATAAACCAACCAAAAGAAGGAGCAAAATACTGAGAGAATAGCAAAGGAATTTTGCTAAGAAATAAGTAAAGAGTCTTATTTCTCACTGCAATGGTTTTAAATACTCATCTCATTGGATGACAAGATGAATGATTCCTGACCATTTAGAAAAAAATCAAAGATGATATGAATTCAGAGACTTTCCTTCTACTACTTTGCTGTTGATGAAAATAATGTCTTGCTAGCCAAGGTATGCTTTCTTTATTGCCTCAATTTGGAAATACTCTCGGGTTTAATTTATTTTAATTTATTAACATATAATTAGTGCAAGAATATTCATATACATTTTACCTAGAACCACCCACTCTTTGAGCAGAGTATCTCTGTTGTCACATTTATTCTATATCTACACACACACACACACACACACACACACACACTTCTCCTGAGTCATTTGAGGAATAAATTCATATGTCATGATTAATTACCCTTAAAATTGAATAATTCAGTATATATTTCCTAAATATAGCAATGGTCTCTTACTTAACCAAAGTGTCGTGACTCACCTCAAAAATAATCAGCCTCAAACATTTTAAAATAGTTGACGTGGAGGTTTCTCATAGATGACACAGAACTTGCCTGCATGAGGTCACAAATTCAGTTCCCATCCAAGTACGTGTAATATCTGAGCATTTCTCTGATATATTCTTTTCTTTCATGAAATGGATAAAGAAACAAATATTTTAAATTAACATTAGTATAAACACAATACCAATACACAGGCTATGTCAACCGATTTTACTATTCATCTTCAAATTTTTTATCAAGTTAGTAATGTCTGTCTTTATAGGATTTCTCCTTATTCTTCCCCTACACTGTATCATTTAAAATCCAATATTACATGGTCACATCTCTTTAGATTTATTCAATTTGGTATATTTCTGCATTCTTTGCTTTTATCTTTTTTATTTTTTTATTATTACTGACATAAGAATGATTGACAAGATTGTGAGATAAGCAGTGTAGAATTCCCATACAATTCAGTTTCCACCACCAGTGTCATACTCCTCCCTCCTTAGAAGTTTCCCTATTCTTTCTCCCTCTGGGAGTATGGATCGAAGATCTTTATGGGAGCAGAAGGTGGATGGTTTGGCTTTTGTAATAGCATCTTTGCTGGACATGGGTGTTGGCAGGTGGATCCATATCCCCAGCCTGTTTCTGTCTTTCCCTGGTGGGGGGCAGGGCTCTGAGGAGGTGGGGTTCCAGGACACATTGGTAAGGTTACCTCCCCAGGGAAGTCACATTGGCTTCATGGTAGCATCTGCAACTTGGTGGTCCATTACTCCTCTCATTTCTTTCAACCACTCTCCATTTTTCTTAGGATAAAGTCTTTAGGCTCTGGCAGCCGCCTCCTCCTTAGATATGCGGTTCCACTCTGTTTTTCTCTTCTGACATTGTAATTTATTTAAGAGTGCAGATTATTTTTGTCTTTGTATTTAATGAGAAAATCCTTGCTTTGTGTTCACCTAGTGTATACTTGTGATATATTAGAGCATTTTTCTAAGCACGGTAATTCTCAGGCGCGGTAACCTCAGGCTATCATATACAAAGACATCACATCCATCCTTCTTTCATTGGCAAATTGAATATGGTCACATGAACAAATAACTTAATCTATAGTTAATTATCTGTACCTCCCTTATAACTAATAAATTCTCAATGGAGAGAAAGTTGAAGACAGTGCTTGCCTTATAATTTTTCCTAGATCAGAGCAAGGTAGCTAATTTAATGTGCTTAGTAATGGTACATGACCGATGTTTGAGCTCAACATGCATTACACTAAAAGAAGTTTTGGTGATGTCCTGTTTGTATCTGAGTTCCTCTATCACTGTCTCTGTATTACTTTTTGAAAAAGTGTTTCAGGGTCTGAATGGTAGCACTCCTGGTAGAACAAACTTCACCACGTATAAAAACCTGGATTTCAGTCCATGCCTTCCTCCATCGGCAAGGGGAGAGTGAAACTTCACAAGTGGCTATATACTGCGTATTTCTCTATCTCTTGCCTTCTTCCCCTCTATTTCTCTCTAATTCTATCAGGAAAACATATCTGTCTATCTATGTATTTTTTTTTCTGTAGGCATGAAGTCCCAACACTAACTCTGATGAATAAATACATTGATTATTAAATAAAATCCCTGTATTTAGCACTCTTCAATGAATCTTGATTGAACTTGGACCTCTAGCCTTCAGGTTTTACATACTGTCTCCTTGGCCGTCAAATTTTGTTTTTATCTAAAGCATAGGTTAGCAAATTCAGGTCAGATTTATTGATAAACCCAGGCATGATGCAACAGAACAGGTACTTTGAGTCAACATTTGTTAGCAGAAGACAAATCACGTCACAGCAAAGAATTTCAGTGTCAGTGAGGGAAGCATAATGGTTATGCAAGAGACTCTCATGCCTGAGGCTCCAGAGTCCCATGTTCTGTACCCCATACCACATAAACCAGAGCTGAGCAGTGCTATGGAAAAAACAAACAAACAAACTTAGTGTCTTAGATGTTCAGTAGATTAACCTAAATCTACCCTGTTTACATTATAGAGCCTTGTGTGGTGAGGGGCTGGGGGGGTGCTAAGTGCACATTTTATAATGCTCAAGGACTCAGATTCAAGCTTCTGGTCCATTCCTGCAGGAGGATACTTTATGAGTGGTGAAGCATTTCTTCATATCTCTCTCTCTCTCCTTTCTTATTTTATTTTCTCTGTTTATACCCCCAAAAATTAATAAATAAATTCAATAAAAGGGAAAAGACATAATTTCTATGATATGTTTTTTTATAATCTGAGAAATTGTATGCTAGGAAACCTACTGCTTTGTTTTGTGTAATTGTCATTCTTAAATGGTCGACATTGGAAAATGGGTATCATTGAACTAACAGACATTCAGTAAGTTGAAGAACACTTAGAAGCATCTTATCAGGAGATTCATGCAGTCATACTTTAGCATAAAATCATTTTATGTTCTTTTTAATTTTTTTGAAATCATTTTTTAAATTTATTAGATAAAAACAGCCAGAAATCGAGAGGGAAAGGTGGGATAGATGGGGAGAGAGACAGAGAGACACTTGCAGCACTGATTCACCACTTATGAAGCTTTGCCCATGCAGGTGGGGACCAGGGACTCGAACCTGGGTCCTTGCACTTTGCAACATGCTCTCAATCAGGTACGCCACCACCTAGCCCCTATGTTCTTTTTCAAAGGCCACCAAATACTCTATTGACAAAAATACTGTGATAAGTGAATTGTTGGTATTATTAATATTAATGGTATTATTAATATTAATGAAAAAATTACACTCTTGTGCCTGGAATTCAATAGTCTCATATACCAGCTGCTGACAAGAAATATTAGGAGATGTTTTACCACAAGTTCTGAAAAGTTTAATGTAGATGAATTAGTGCTCCCAGACTAGCAAAGGAAAATGGTGCTTGTAGACAATTTGATGGACAGAACTTGGGAGGAACTGGTGACCTACTGACCATTAACTCTGCAACTGTACTTTACACACCCAAAAAGAAGTCACATTTGTCACTACCTCAGAGAGATGCCTCAAAAAACATCCCTGATGTAGGATGAGAAATATGAGAAACAAGCAGCCAATCTATCTTTTGAGGCAGATGGAGGTTTAGATGTGGAGCAGAAAAGCAGAAAAGAGGATAGACAAGAGCGCTCTGAGGGCTTTAGGTCAAGTCTAGCAAGGTTCCAATTAACAAAGTCTGGAAGCTCAGGTTGATTTTAAAGTAATTAAGTGATGTGGAACACTGTCCTTTTTGCCTGTGAAGACTCACAATTCAGACAAGGTCAAGTGACTCTAGCATTGAGAAAGTGAGAAGAGAATCTGGGGTCTAGTAGGCTATCGATAGAAATGCTGCTAATAGTTTGGCAAGACTGCTGGATAGGAAGACCAGGTCAAACCTGGGAGTAATGATAAATCAGAACCACACAGGTGTTTTGTGTTAAAGCTCAGGTCACTCTCAGCAAGCATCAGCTTTGATACTTGAAATAACCATTTTCTGCAGCAGCTGTAAAATAAATCATTCATCCCGTGGTTTCAAAAACATGACTAGAAATATAGGCAGCTTAATACTTACAGGGTTGTTAAGTTGAAGATGAATTGTATCCTGTTATATATATGTGTGTTTATGTATCAGAAATTTAGCAGAATCACACTTTTGATCTTTTTTTAAAGACCATGCATGCATACACTGAGAATCTAAACTTTAAATACGTAACATGGTTTGATGAAAGCTTAGAACAGTCCTCAAAAGCTGAGTGAAAGGCCACACACATATTGTCTGATATATTTTTTTTGCATAGACTGCTATTATTTTAAGATAATGAATGACCTTAAAATTGACCTGTAATCAAAGCTCCAATCACCTAATTGCTTTTTCCTCATGAGTATGATTCTAAGAAATGATTGTTGTGCTTAGCCATCATTCTTTGCACCTGTTCTTTTAACTTAGAATCACAATAAATAACAAAGACAACAAAGTGCCTTAGCTCTCTCTCTCTGAATTTTTTTTTTGCCTCCAGGGTTATTGCTCTATGAATCCACTACTCCTGGAGGCCATTTTTCTCTATTTTGCTGCCCTTTCTGTTATTGTTGTTGTTATTATTGTTGGATAAGACAGAGAGAAATCAATATAGGAGGGGAAGGCAGAGAGGGGGAGAAAAATACACCTGAAGATTTGCCTCACCACTTGTGAAGCGAGTCCCCTGCAGATGGGTAGCTGGGGCTCAAAAATGGATCCTTGTGCTGGTCCTTGCACTTCATGCCATGTGCGCTAAACCTGCTAGCTAAAGCCTGGTCCTCATGCAAATGAATTTAAGCCTAAGACTCCCAGGTTCAACTCCCAACACTATCATCAGCCAGAGCACTCTCTCTCTCTCTCTTTCTGTCTCTGTCTCTGTCTCTCTCTCTCTCACACACACACATTGGGGAGAGGAGAGAGAAGAGAGTGTATTAAATAATAATGTGAAGTCACTGAAGTTTATATACAAATACTTACTGTTAAGCAATATATTCAGATGAAGAATTTAATATATGTAGTCTTTCTAGAACAGTGGCTGTAAGACTTTTCAATTATTCTGTTACAGCTATGTCCTGATAGTTTTCCTCAAAGAAGGATGAAAACTAGACTTGGATATATTGAGGTTACTTGTTGAAATGCAAATGTCTTCGAAGAACAAAGCCAGCCATTTCTACTATGTCTTTTTTATGAAGTATTTATTTATTTATTCCCTTTTGTTGTCCTTGTTGTTTTATTGTAGTTATTATTATTGTTATTGATGTTGTCATTGTTGGATAGGACAGAGAGAAATGAAGATAGGAGGGGAAGAAAGAGGGGGGAGAGAAAGACACTTGCAGACCTGCTTCACCACTTGTGAAGCGACCCCCCTGCAGGTGGGGAGATGGGGTTTTGAACCGGGATCTTTACACCGGTCCTTGTGCTTTGCGCCACCTGCACTTAACCCGCTGCTCTACAACTCGACTCCCTCTACTATGCCTTTTACTTGAGTTATGTTTTCTCCCATTTAATTACACAGGAAGTAAACACTATATATAATGTAGAATATATTACATATTTATTATTATATGGTACATATCATATTATATTGATTATATAGATTATATATAAAACTACACAGAAACAGGAAGTAAACAATATATATTCTGTTCAGGGTGACCCCACAAATGTAGAAAATAGGACTTGTGTCCTGAGACCCCTAGTTCAATCTTGAGCATCTCATATGCCAAAGCCAAGGAGGAAGGCTCCTTTTCATTAGGGGGTCAATAAGATAGCTCATCTGGGAGGTGGACTGCACTCCCATGTGTATATGGTTGGGATTAAAGTCCCTGAAACCATTTAAGAGATGCCATTGTCTTTGAGGAAGCTTTTTTTTCCCTCTCTCTTTCTCACCCCCACACTTGCTCCCTCTCTCCCTTCCATTTTGTACTCTTTCCCCTTTCAGCTCCCTTTTTCTTCTTCCACTCTTTCTACTTTCTGCCACCCATCCATAATTGTAAAAGTCAGTCTGAGTCAGTGAAATCACACATATGAACCTTGGGAAGAACAAGAGCAAAAAGTAGTGTCAGCAGAATGTTCTGTGGGTGTACTTCACAAATGAAATCAGAAACACATACTCACCATCTATGTTCACTACAAAACTTCCTTTGGACAATTTCTAGTGGCTTATATGATGAAACTGCCATTGGAAAGAAAACTCTTGAAAGTGTAGAAGAAGAATCTTCTAGGAAAGTGAGTAGTGAACATCTAAATTAGGGCCTCAGAGATAGCTCAGCCTGCTACAGCACTGTATTACTTTGTCTAAGAGCCAAGAGACTCAAAGTTCAGTTCCTGCTAACCACAGGCCAACAGTGAACAAATCTCTGATCTTTCTCTCTCTCTCTCTCTTTATCTCTTATTTTTATAAATAAATAAATAAATAAATAGAGTATATTACCTGAATGCTGATCTGTAGGATTAGGATATTTAAAAAATCAAAATTTGAGCACACCTTTATAGTTATGGCTAGATTAAAATATGGGCTTTAAATGAACTCTTATAGAAAATCAGTTTAGTCCTGTTGCTTTATGCCTCACAAATAGAGACTCACCCTAGAATTGCAAAATAATGTTGTCAGATTTATTTAGTATCCAAGTGACTGTTAAATAGGGTTTTCCCACAGTCCATTTTCAGAGCCATTCAGAAGAAATAATTTGCAAACATAAAAACGTAACAGTATGCCACAACATACTCAAAGACAGTTTGCATTGTAGAAAGGCAGTATTTTGTGTCATTCTTCTTCCTTTAGAAAGCACAGTGCTTTGTGTAGCACATTTTATGACTAGATAACTGAGTTATGAAATGATAATGAACTATTGCAGTGAAGTAATTTCTAGATGAATTTAAGCATTCTTTTTATTCATTCTTTTTTTTTTTTTTTTTTGGTCTGCATTACTACATTCCTTGCTGGGGATCCTTTTAATTTTTTCCCTTTTGTTACTCTCTATTTTCAGGTAAATAGAGAGAGAGGGAGAGAGGGAAGGAGAGAAAGAGTTCAGGGCACATTACCCATGATTAATCAAGACTCTCGGCTAAAGGATTCCCAACCTCTGCAATTGTCTCACAGCTATGTAGGCAATTCCAACACTCTCTGAATGTGACAGTCACCTTGTTTTTTATATAGTGAGTGAGTAACAATAGAAGACTGCAAATAGGTTAAGTGAATAGGAATGTTTAAACTTATAGAGGACTAGAATTAATTGAAATTTTTTGTCATGCAGTGCTACAGATGAACTACTCAGGACCTAGGGCACCCTCTCTCCTACTGTGTCGTTTCTCTGGCTCAGTGTTGTTTGTATGAGACCAAAAGATTGTGCCACCATTTATTTTAGCACATTTGTCTTTGTTGCCTTCAAGTGATGCCAAGGCTCAAACGTAATGACTCATGCAAGCAGGCAAGTGCTCTATTACTGAGATACCTCTAGTTCCCTAAAATTAAGGGACATTTTTGAGACAATGCTTCTCAGAATTTTTTTTTGCCAAAAAATGTCAAATTTGTGATGGGTTGACTTTCCAGACATGGTCATATGACATGATCTCATGAACACATTGTCAAATTCTTGAATGTTGTCCAGAGGTAAGATTTGATTTTGGCAGTTTATTTACTACAATAGCATTCAATGTGGCATGTGTAGAAATTTAGAATTTAACAAAATAAAATGGTCTGTTAAGAAACTTTTGTTTCCTCCAAAGCATTTATTTCCTTTAAGAAAGTTAAGTTCTTTTTTTCTCTTTGTCTACTACTGAACTCAGTTACTCACTTGTATTTCACAGATTAAACACTTCACAGAAGTTAGAATGTTTTAGTATATTTTATCAATTGGGAATTTTCCTGGCTAGTGTGAGGGTGTTTCTTCCTGGGCATGTGCTCTCTGGGTTGGAGAGAACTCTACTGGAGCCAACCTGGGCTGCTGCTTACTCAGTGATGTGGGAGAGGAACCAGAAACTCGTGGCTGAGCAGGAACACAGTGCAATGCCTTTATTGATCAGAGAATACACCTTTATACCTTTTGAAATGGAAGTGGCAAGTGGGAAAATGTAATGGCTAGAAAAGGGGGTGGAGAAAAATAAAAAGAGGGTCAAAGCTTCCATAGCAGCTGTTGTGAAGGTGCTAACCAATGGGATTCAACCAATACCCTGCAGGCAGGGTGGGTCTCAGGCAAAACAATGATTATGTAAATAGACCACAGAGTCAAGCTATGCAAGGGACCTAGCATAATAACCAACAGGAAATATAGCCCATCTTTGAAGATTTTTGTTTACTTTTGTTTTTTTCTAATGCATATTTTATAGTTTATTGGTAATAATGTTGACAGGTGAAATACGCAGAGAGGAAGTGAAACTCGGTCTCCTCATTCCTCTCAATTTTTCACTGTATCAATCCTTTAAAAAAATAAAGATAATAAAAAATAAAAAGGAGCATGGGAGATATTGTTATGTGCCAGCTATTTTAAAGCCACAAAGTGTCCTTAGTTTTAGAAAACTCTATCATGAGGCCAGGTGGTAGTGCACCTGGTTGATTGCACATGTTACAGTGCACAAGGACCTGGGTTTGAGCCCCTAATCCCCACCTGCAGGGGGAAACCTTCAAAAGTGGTGAAGCAGTGCTGCAGGTGTCTGTCTCCTCTGTCTCCCCCTTCCTCTCAACTTCTGGCTGCCTCTATCAAATAAATAAAGATTAAAAAATTAAAAGCACAAGAAAGAAAACTCTATCATGAAAATAACTTTGTGGTACCTAGCTGGCTGTTCCTTTTTTCTCTTTCCTTACTAATAAATCAATCTTTTAAGGATAAAATTATATAATGTAGGGAGTTGGGCGGTATTGCAGTGGGTTAAGCACATGTGGCGCAAAGAGCAAGGACTGGCTAAGGATCCCAGTCCGAGCCCCTGGCTCCCCACCTGCAGGGGAGCCGCTTCACAGGTGGTGAAGCAGGTCTGTAGGTGTCTGTCTTTCTCTCCCCATCTCTATCTTTCCCCCCTCTCCATTTCTCTCTGTCCTATACAACAACAATGACAACAATAATAACTACAACAATAAAAACAACTAGGGCAACAAAAGGGAATACAAAAATAAATATTAAAAAAAATTATATAATGTAGGGCACCAGGTGATTAAGATCACATAAGTGATTCAAATATATGTATGTTTGTGCATATGTATGTATGTTTGTTTATGTTTATATATAAGTCATATTTAATGTCTTTCATGCTTCTTTCTTCCTTACCCATCCTTTGAAATACAGACACCCTATTTGGTAAGATATCTCTCTGACTCCTTTGATTTTTATTTAGTTGGATGTGCATAAACTTTCTAATGATACATTTTAAGTTGTACATCAAATATTTTATCTACAGTGTTAACTACATAGAAATAAGCAAACTAATCATGAAAAACAGGGTATAATTAACAATAATGAGAAACAATATTTCATTTGTAATAGCTATTTTCAAGAGCATTGGACTATAAAAGGACACATTTATTTTTATCTACCTCATAAGAGATACATACCATCAAGAAATTCTGGCTCTGAAATGGATACCAAGAATTTTGAGCTCCAGTTGACTCAGCTGACCGATCTAAGCCAAAATGAACCATCTGCCTTGGCTTGTTAACTAGACTCATCTCATGGATTTTTTTTTCCAGGCACATAGGCTTTCAAGTCTCTTTCATCCTCCAAATTGCTGCTCTCACATTGTCATTGACTAGATTATGTATCTCCACTATCAGCTCTCTCTTCACGTTATCACCATCTTAGAAAACCATCAATACAATAGCCTAATAAGTAATATCAGTGTTTTTTATTTATATGCTAATATATGTGTCTTCATCTAACTAGGAATATTTATGGTTACATGTTATCAGATCACAGGTGATTTGTGTTGCCTAAGTAAACATTTAATCATGGAATATGAAGAAATCAAAGATAACTGGTTAGCAGTTAGCTGATTCTATAGAAAACATTTATTATTTTCCTTTTTAATCTGAAGAATATGTATTTTTCTCAATGCTATTTTGAACATTTTAGTTCATTTGGAAAATAATTGCAACCCTGGAAAAAAAAAGTCCAACTCTTATCTAAGCAATCTTGCCTTTTATGCTTGAGTAATGAAAATATCAACAAGAAGAATATATAAAACATTACAAAGTTATTTTGGCTTTATCAAAATATAAGCACCTGCTTTTCTGCAGATGAAAAATTATACTTTTCAATCATCATTTATTTAATGAGTTTAGATATAAGAAGGTGGATCCATTAGCTTGATTTGAATTGCTTCTAAAATCAATTAACTAATAATAATAAAGCATAATAGCTACAATTTATTATTCACACTATTTAAGGCTCTGTACCATGTGTTTACCAGGCATCAGCCAATTTAAAACTCAAACAGAAATTTATTTGAATATTTCTTTGTCTTTACTTTGCATATGAATTTTATAAGCTAGAATAGTGTTCTGAGTTCTGTCCTATTTTTTTGTGGTAATTGCCCAATTTCAGGACAGAGCTAAGTCCTGACTCAAGGCCCATGTATACTTTTGGCTCAAAGCCCGTGTTTTGCACAGAGCACCTTTTAAAGCTGATGTAATAGAGGTGAGGCACCTGTTGTAAATACACTTGATGTGAATGATGCAATGCACTTGATGCCATCTGAAAGCATAGAGACTGTTTGAAAAACATTAAATGAGGAGCTAGTTGGCTAGCAGTCTGCCTGTGGCCTCTTGCTCTCTCACTCCGACTCTTGTCTGTTCCACCCTTGATGACTCTTGTGTACTAATGACCTCGCCCCTCCTGTACATCTCCCCCTGACAACACGGATGACAACACGAATGACAACACGGATAATTTTAAAATCAAAAATCCAAGTTCTAAACTATGCATAATCTGTATTAGCTACTATGTCAATCTGTATCATTTATTGTGTTTTTAATATGTATTAATTACTTCATTGAAATCCTGAGCCTGGTAGAAATTCCACAAATCAGAGTTCCATCTCAAAGTCAGTTTTACCAAAAATTTTACATGGACCAAAATTTCTATCATATGTTTTATTTGTTTAGCTAATCTACCTGCATTCTTTTACTTGCTTAGCCAGAAAACGCATTCTTAATTTTTTAAGAACATATATGAAGTCTCGATGAAAATGTCAGAGTAATTTCCCTGGCACTCTGTATTTAAGTTTCTCTTTTATCTTAGCTTCTCAGACTTAGCCTAGTAATTTCTAGCTGTCTATTTATTAAAAGCTCTGATAAGTTTCACCCCCCCTTTTAAACATTTTTACATCCTAGTAACATCACTTTTAAGAAGCAGAAGTTTATGCTTAAAAAAAAGCTCTAGTGGAAAGCTTTTATAGTTGCTTAAATGTTTAAAATACTATTTTTATTTTATCATATATTAAACCAAATAATACATTTTTGTCCAATGAAGAGGTGAAATTTTTGACAAGCAATATTTGGTAAAATTTTATATTATATATGGTAAAACTGTGTTTGTTTAACTTTTAAATTTTAAAGTAGTCTTATTTATCAAGACTAGAACTTTAAATTAGTTAGATCTAGGGTAATACAGTGCATACAAACACAGAGATATGGACAGATTTCAGAACTTTTAGTCATATAGTCAAACTGATTCCCAAATTATTTTGGTATTAATATTTTTAGCCTTGCTAAGAGAAGCTTCTCAATTTTTTAAAATAAAATGCCAAATTTGATCTCAGAAACAAGACCCATAGGCATATACAGACAGTCGATCACAGGCGATTGTTTTGATCACAGGCGATCAGTAGCTGTAGGGCCATTCAAACTGGAACTGTTTTTTAAATTAAAAAAAAAAAGTTTTGTTTAAAAATTATCATAAATACCCTCAAACCTCACACTTTTCCACATACCCCCCCCCACCCTTTTTTCTTTCTCTCTCACTTTCTCTCAAGCTGATTGCAGGCAGCTCTGAGGGAATTTGAAAAAGGGGCACATAGAGTTTTACTCGGGGGGGGGGCATTAAAGATAACACTGACAATATTTTAAAGTTGTCATTACAGCTGTTGAGACTAAGAACAAAATTCAGTTGTATTTTATGTATCAGGCTTTAAAGAAGGATCAATAACATTGCTTGTGGTGATGCAATATGCCGGTGACCATGGACAGAAGCCCCGACACAGTGCTGATGTCAGTCTTGGCCACAGAAGGCTGACTGAGTACGCAGTGATGTGTGCAGGCACCTGGTGGACTCTCTGTGGAGCCAGACTGTGCTGGTGTGCAAAGCATTGTGGGTAAGCTGAATAGACTTAAAAGGACAGCCAGCCAGAACTTTTGCTCTTTTCGGCTGCGGCTTCTTCTCCTGGTCAGAAGTACCTCGGCGGAGGTGCTCTAGGCATTCATCTACCATGGCTACTTCTCCTGAGAACTGAACACATATGACTCTGCTAGCCAATAAACTTTTAGACCCCTCTACAGCCATGATCAACCTTTACCAGAGCTTATAATTGTTTATCTTATAGGACTAAACTTTTGATGACCATATTCAGACTTTATAGACCAAGCGTACGCTTAATCCTTGATAAGTGCTAATTTTGCCTTTTACCTGCTTCAGCCTAATAAACCCTCTATTGTTAAACCAGTTCCCTGCTCCCGCTGTAATTCCTTCTACACGCCTCAGCAGCAGCCTCCAACTGACCCCCCTTTTAAGTTAAATTTATAACAATTGCTAGTAGTTTGTGTCTGCCATGCTTCTTAGTCTCTCTAGTCTGGGCCTTTTTTTCTAGAAATTGTAGAGTTTTAAGTGTTAGAAAACACAGTAGAAGGAACAGAGAGTTTGTTAAGGGGTTTAGCAGAGGAAAGAACAAATGTCTGAATGAGCCTAAGAGTTAAGTGGCAAAGATTCCATGTACGGAAGTTTGATATTTTAACTGGTATGTACAACTGACAGAACCACTGTTTTTCAAAATTTCCCAGTTTTAAAAATCAAAATTTCCCCCTGTAATATACCAAAGATGCTGACTTTTACTGGCTCTAAGAAATTCATTTAATTCACCATCAGTAACCTTGTATTTTGTTGATTTTAAAAGGTTACAAAGACGGGAGTTGAGAGTTTACTCTTTGTTAGCCAGATCACCCATTGCTCAGTAAAAAGTGAAAGGAGAATATTAGAAATGTAAAGAAGAAAACGAAGAAAACTTCAGGTGGATCTAGCAAAAATAACTTCCTGTAAGCATTGAGGACTATTTCCTTCAACCTGTGTTCCTTATGACAATGATAAGGGAATAAACTTATCCTATATAGGTGTGAGGGAATAATTCCAACTACCTATGTCCCTTTCTGGAAGGATACAAATATTGTTTTTTACATGGGCATGAGGAAATTCTTTCTCTGTGAATATAGGTCTGCTGTTTTTTAAGAGAAAAACAAATGTGGGGTTACTCAAAGTCTTCGATGTAGGAAAAATGTATAATTCTCGAGACAAATCCGGTTTTAAGAAGCCTCCTTTATATCTTAACTCTTTTCCAGCCACCAGGTTCCAGATGATACCAGGATACCAACCTGACTTCGATGGGCAGACCATCCCATCATGTGTCCTGGAGCCCTGCCTCCCCAGGTCCCTGCCCCAATAGGGAAAGAAAGAGACTGTCCGGGAGTATGGATCAACCTGCCAACACCCATGTTCAGTGGAGAAGCAATTACAGAAGCCATACCTTCCACTTTTGGCACAATGATCCTGGGTCCATACTCCCAGAGGGATAAAGAATAGCAAAGCTATCAAGAGAGGAGACTGGATATGGACTTCTGGGAGTGGGAATGGTGTGGAAATGTACATCTCCTATCATATTGTCTTGTCAATATTTCCACTTTATAAATAAAATATTAAAAACAAAGAAGCCTCACTTGACTGATACTAACCTAGGGCCTAAAGGACTGTCAGTTATGCAGCTCCAGTCTTTGGGGTTCTTGCCTTTTAATTAGTTGGTTTCAAGATAAATCAAAGGGATTTTAAGACATCTTGAATCAGCAAAAATGCAGAAAAGTTCAATAAGGGGAACAAATTGAGTGGGGAAATCTGTATAGGGCAGCACCACTGATAAGGGGAGATAAAGCCAGAAGTCTCTTCTAACACTCCAGGTTTTATCTAAGTAGCACTCTTAAAGGGATCTCAGCAGAGTTATGGCTGTAGTGGTTAGCAAGTTACATACCCCCTTGTTCATATCAGGTACCAACAGGCTATGGCCAGATGCTTTGGTGCCAGGAGTTTTGGTTCCATTGACACTCATCAGTGTTTGTGGAGTTACAGATCTTTGCTGGCCACGCAGACTAATTAGGCTATGGGTTGTACAAGTCTGTAGCCAGTACAAACCTAGAATAAGATATCTATTCTGAATGTTCTCTCACAATTTTTCTCACTGATTTTAATTTTATTTTGCATCGTTCTTCATTCCACATTTTTGCATTGTTTGCACTGAAAATGTTATGTTTACTTTTATTGAAAACAGTCTTTTTTAAAGTTAATCTTGGATTACTATCATTCAGTTGTACCACTGTTTGTTACCTCCCCGTTTTTTGTTTCATTGTCCGTTGCTGTTGTGTCCTTTATTCTAGTCTAATGCATTTTACCTTGATTTGAATGTATATTCCTTTGCTTCTTCTTTCCTTTTTGGGACTTCTTTCAGTAATTCTTTCAAGGCAAGACTGATAGTGGAAAATTACTTGCACTTCTGTATTGTTGAGAGAACACTCCTTTGTTTCTCTGCTCTGTGTGTTTGAAGAACTGTGGTTTATAATTGCAGCCAGCCACCTGGGATCTGTTTATCATCCAGCAAGTCTACCATCACATGGGAACAGATCACATTGCTTCTTTGCCAGATATTTTTCTTGTCACTGTGGTAGGTCATTGCCAGTAGTTCTGTGCCTTGGATCACCCGAGGTCATGGGTTTAGAGCCAAGAAGTTCCCTGCTCTCCCACAGTCAGCATTGTGCCCATTTTGGAACTGCCAGTATCGCACCAGTTGCTGCACTTGTAACATTTTACTTGCCTGCTTTTTGTTTCTTTCCCTTTCTCATCTCTTGGCCATGTGCTTAAGCACACACTTGTGGCTAAATGAGCTTCTTGGGAATTTTCAGCCATAGTTTGATGATGTGTCATAAGTTCATTTGTTGTCGAGTCTTGTTTTGGAGAGTAATGTTGTGTCTCCTGTTACTACATGGTGAACCATCTCAGAATTTCTAGAGATTTCTAAAAATATCTAAAATAAAAATACCATAGGACTCAGCACCTATCTAAAGAACCCAAAAACATCCATTCAAAAAGACCTATACTCACTCATGCTTATCTCAGTACTGTTTGGAATAGCAAACATGGAAATCCAAGTCTCTTAACACCAGATGATTTGATTAAAGAAGCTGTAGCATGCATGCACAATGGAGTACTACAGAGCCATTAGAAGCACTAACATATCCACCTCTGCTATGGGATGAATGGAACAGGAGGGAGTCATGTTGGGTGAATGAATAGTGAATGATCTCATGCCAGGATCTTGTGGGGGGGACCTCTCCTGGGTACAGGCCTTCTGTTGGGCCCACTCTGTTGCACACCAGAAAAGGGTGTCAAGAAGGATGTACTTCTGGGCAGCAGTGGCGAGTACTATGGGACTCTCTTAGTGCCTGTTGCTAGCGATGCGACATAAGATGACCTGGGGACTATGTTTGCTAACAATCTGTTTATTGAACAGCAAAGCAGGGTCTTAAGGGTTTGTAGGAGGAAGTAAATTGTCTATACCATATATGGTTAGAGAGGCAAGGGATCAGGGGAGGGTCAGAATAGGTTAAAGGAACTAGGAAAGAGGATTTTCAGTAACCAGCAGCCAGAGAGGGGTTCTGAAGGCAGAGAGAAGATGTATCAGGTATGATCAAAGGAACAAAAGGGATGGGAAAGTAGGGAGAGGACCTTCAATTACTGTTTGATAGAGCAGAAAAATGATATATAGAAAACAAGGGAGTGGGCTATTGTCAATAAATGCAGGGTCCTTGTGAGGCAGGGAGGCTAATAGGTTGGGCAGATCCTGGAGGTCATGTCCTTCCTTGCTCAACCTCTTAGTAGAGACTAATAGGACTGTCATGCCCCTCAGGCACCCATTTTTCAGTGGGGGGTCCTGTCATGCTCTACCATATCCTCACAATTCTCTACAATCTCACTCACTAATAGACTCTAAAGGACACATAAAATACTAATACAGGGTTCATTCTCACTGGACTATAATCTATTTCAGAAGATTGGGGGACTTAGAAGAAAGAATGGAAGGTAACTGAGGGGTGTTGAGGACCTAACATTTATAATTACATTATTAGATTTATCATACTAATTCAAGAATTGTAAAGTACAAAATTTTCCAAAAAAATGGAGGTTATATCTTTAAAAAGCATCTGATTTTGATTGGATACTGAAAACCTACTAATTTTTAAGCTTATATTCAAAATAGACATCTAATTTTTTTCAAGTGTATCTTTACTCTTACTTTAATATTGTGTTTTCCATGTTTTCTTTTGGTAAATTACCAGGCATGATTTTTTGCAAGTTTCATAATCATTAAACCAAAACAAGCCAATAAAATACGGCCTACATATTCAATTTTAAAATCCTAAGCATGTTGTAATGGAAAATGACTAGCATCTAAATTCTTAGCTTCTACAATATGTACAATCAATCTTAGTGAGTTCTATCACAAAAAATCAATCATGATAATTTCACATGACTCAGGTTCATTAAACTCTATTTCTTTCAGTTCTTACCCTTGTGCTAACTTTTAAAAATATTTATATAAGATTGTGGAGAAAAATATCTTGGCATAATTGGAATGACCACAAATTAACCTATCATTTCCACAGAAGAAGATAGCATGAAAATGAATGTAAGGGATGTTGGCATGATATAGAATACGGATGTTTCTCATAATTTCTACTGAAAAAAATATCAAATATCTAATAAAATTTGAAAATCTTCATAGTGAACAAAATTGGAAAAGATAATATTTTTATAAATGGATTATCAATTGTCTATTGATTTATCCATCACTTTCCCCATTATTAATGCATCTTAGTTTGAGTACACCTCAAAGAAACTTCCACCTTAAGTCTTTTTTTAAAGATTTTCTTTTTAAAATTTTTATTATCTTTAATTTTTATTGGATAGAGCAAGCCAGAAATTAAGTGGGGAAGGGGATATAGAGTGGGAGAGAGACCCTTGTAGCCCTGCTTTACCACTCACAAAGCTTTCCCCCTGAAGGTGGGGACCAAGGTATCAGACCTACATCCTTGTGCATAGTAACAAATATACTCAACCAGGTGTGCCACCACTCAGCGCCTCACCCTAAGTCTTTCTGAATGTGCATAGTTAACTAAATCACTGTGACTCAAGCACTTTCTTTCTTGGCTCATAATAAATTTATTTCTAAGTAAAAATAAATAAATCATGTATTAAATCTATGTTGGTTTAAACTATTATTAGTAGATTCTCCATAGTAGATACTCTTTTATTTGTTTGTTTTTATTATTCATTCATTTATTTTTTAAATTATCATCATCAGAGTTATTTCTGTGGCTTGGTGCCCACACGACATATTCACCACTCCAGTAACCTTTTTGTCTTTTTTCTTTCTTCCTCTAATTTTTATAGGACAGGCAGAAATGGAGAGGGAAGGGGGAGGAAGAGGGAGAAAGGAAACGAACCACCTACTACTTGAGACACTTTCCTCTGCATGTGACTGGGGGCTTGAACCAACGTCCTCGCACCATGTGATGTACATGCTCTACTCAGTTCTTCTTCTAGCGTTTGCCCTTCTTCCGTAGCCAGTCAACAGCGTCAGGTTGAGCTTGATGTAAAGTTTCGAGACCTTCTTTGAATCTGGAGAGGGGGCAGTCGTTGACTATGTGGGTCATAGTCTGTCTGGAGCCGCAGGGGCAATTCGGGTCGACTTAGTGATGCATATCCTTTCCCACTAAAAAAAATCCTCTAAGTGCCATTTTATATATCACACAGGTGGAAGTGCCAATATTAGAAATTTGATTTAATTCATTTTTCTATTGTTGTTGGTCTTCAGGATTCCATGGTTGTAAGAAGACTTTTTTAGGTAGAAAAAGAGAGAGACTCAGGAAGAGAGGAAAAGACATTACAGCACAGAAGCTACCTCCAGTGTGGTTGGGACCCCGTTGGTATCTGAGCCTTATCCATGGAAAGGCAGAAACACTTTCAGGTGAGCTGTATTCAGGGCCTAACTTTACAATTTGTACTCTGAGGGGCTGGGTGATGCCACACCTGGCTGAGCATACATGTTGCAGTTTCCTAGGACCTGGGGTTGAGTCCCTGGTCCCCACGTACAAGGGGGAAGCTCTGTAAGTGGTGAAGCAGTGTTGCAGATGTTTCTCTGTCTTGTTTCCTATCACCTCCTCCCATGTGGATTTATGGCTGTCTCTATCTGGTAAAAACAATTAAAAAAATTTTTTTTCTAATTGCACTCTGAACAGTGCTATCAGTTTCTAACTCTTCTCAACATTTTTTTCCCAGTGAAACATTCTAGTGTTGCCATACATGATATTTCTTTTTAAAAAATATTTATTTATTTCCTTTTTGTTGCCCTTGTTTTTATTGTTATTGTAGTTATTATTGTTGTTGATATCATTGTTGTTGGATAGGATGGAGAGAAATGGAGAGAGGAGGAGAAGACAGAGAGGGAGAGAGAAAGATAGACACCTGCAGACCTGCTTCACCGCCTGTGAAGTGACTCCCCTGCAGTTCGAGTCCGGGGGCTCGAACTGGGATCCTTATGCTGGTCCTTGCACTTTGCGCCACGTGCACTTAACCCAATGTGCTACCACCAGACTCCCCATACATAACATTTAATGTTGAACTCATATTCCTTAATTTAATGGACATCTGCATTAGTCTGGGTTTTCTTGCGTGTTTGGTCTTTTATAGTATCTTCATCTTAGAATAGTTCATCTCCTGAATGAATAGCATCTCAGGAGTGTAGGTTAACTGCCCTAGGAGAAGACAGAAGAGTGTAAGAGGGATCAGCTAGTAAAATGGCCTTTGATTCTCACACCTTGGAATTATAAGACCCAATTTCCCATCTGTCACAGAGATTATTTATTTTTTCCAATCAAGGTTGTCTTTAATTTCAAAATCCATTAATGCACTAATTAATCAAAGCAGTGATGATTTGAATAATTTATGTAATAATGCAATGGCATGGGGTGAACAGAAAGTTCAATTCTATGTATGTCGTGGATACTGAAGGAGTGTAAAGCACAGCTGAGTCAGGCTCTAATGCTGTAGTTGTTCGTTAAGCATCCACCAACTAAGTAGAGTCAGCATTACTTGATAAAATCTGAGGGCATCCTGAGGACTTCCCTGGGTCATTTACCTATTTGCCGGGTGCTGAGGATGTCTGGGGTTATGCTATGGAAGTGGAAGTGCTGCATGATAGCAGAGAGAGTATCCTTGTTTATGACCAGATTTAAAAGTCCCAATGGTCACACTCACTCTCATAATATCCCCTGGCTGAATGTTGATCCTGAATCTAATTAATCGATTGATTGAGTCTTAGGTCATGTCAAGGAATGAACCCAGGACATCTCAGTGGAATGGTATTTCTGAAAGACCTCCAGGACCAATGTCTTCATTACCTTTATTTAGAGAGAGACTGAAGAAAAAGAGAAGAGAAGGAAGAGAGACAGAAAAATATGTTTCAGCACTGATTTTTCATCCAGGGAACTCCCCTTGGTGCTATCGGTGGGGCTTCCATATGGCTCTTGACTTGGACCCAGGCTATCACATTCAGCAAAGCATGCCATTTTAGTGAGATTCATGGGCCAAATGCCTTTTATGAATTTTAAGGAAACATCAAGAGAGTATTGTCAGTAGAAGAAACATTCCTATTCAAGTTTAGGCACTTTGCCAAAGAAATAACTTCACTCCTTTTAATTTCTTCGATGTCCTTTTGCAGTCTCCAAATGCCATTGCACATTCCGCTTTAAGAAACTGAGCAACTTCCTTTAAAGGAGGAATTGAGAAATTAGCTAAATAACCAAAGGATACATTCTGAAATAAAGCTAGATCAAGGAAAGGGAAAGGAGGCAGTAGAGGATGAAAAGAAGATAAAAGTCAGTTAATCACAGAATTACTGGCCAAATCCTCGGCATTTTCTATGACCGATAATTAAAAATATATAGCTACTTACTGAAGGAAAAAAAGAAGGCAAGGAGACACAACTTGACTCAGTGAAAAGGAAACATGTCTCAGTGAAAAGACTGATAGGATGGTGTTTTAGCAGCCAGAGAAGAATGGTACCTGCTGGGAGCCAGCCCCCATGAAAGTAATTCAGAGTCCTTGAAGGAAAGGGGGAGTCAGCGAGATGAATGAAGTGAGAGACAGGTCAGTTGCTTCAGGTACAGGAGAGAGGCATCTCTGTCCTCTGTTTGCAGAGGTTTATTATTTAAACACTTTTTGCCCGGATATAGTTGACATTATGTAAGATTATTTTCATTAACATCAAGGATACAGATGACATCATGTATAATTGTTTTTATTAACATCAGGAATAACCTTAAATAACATTATTATTGTTATTATAGGTATGTTTTCTTTAGAAAGTTCCCTAAGTCTGGAGCATCCTGGCCTCCCCTTGAAAGTTTCTTGGGTCTGGGGTAGCCTAAATCTACCCTTGAAAGTTTCCTGGGTTTGGGGTAATCTAAATCCACCCTTCAAAGTTTCCTGGTCAGGAGTAGTCTAAATTTCCCCTTGAAAGTTCCCTTGAAATGACCATCTGTGTTTTGAACACCTTCTTGTTCTGACCTTCTGTATGAATAAACATTTTTCTCTGGAGCTACATCTAATAGCTTTTCTTCTTAACACATTCTTGGGTGGATCTGACTAGATCATAGTAGGCTGTCCACCTAAAGAAATCTTCTGCTGTAAAGTAAGTACACACCATGGGGGCTCTCTTCTGGTTAAACTTTGCATATATGAAAGTTCACTGACTTTTAGCTAATGAAAGTTTGCTTACTTCTAGCCATATATCCTAACATTAACTATTTAACTACACAACCTAATACTCATCACAAATGCCTGTAAGTGGAAGTAGGGGGTCTGTGGGTGAGGGTCAGCAATAGGGCCTCTTTATAGATTTAGATGGAAACCACAGTCTGCCACTCATGCTACAAGCCACCCATAGTTCTGGTTTTTGGTCCAAGTCCAGCTAATTGAGAATCTGTAATGGTGATAAAATGGCTTCTTTTCTGAAAGCCTCTCAATGGGTACAGCAGCTTCAGCTCCTAGGCCATTTTTAGTCTTGTCACACTCACTGCCATAATTGTTGTCACAATGTACTTTCCCCAGGGATCTCATCTTATTGTCCCCAGGTATATTTGTGCATATCCAGTGTAGCCATTAGGTCTTTGAATTATCAATGTAAGGAGAAATGGTTTTAATTTAGTCCAGAACTTCCTGCTTTGCTGTTAGGCCTAGCCCTAGTTTGGGAATGAGGAGGTGAGATTATCAGCAGGCATACACACATGTACACACACACACACACACACACACACACACACACACACAGAAAGAGAGAGAGAGAGAGACAGAGAGAGAGAGACTTTGTGTGGGCAAGGGGAATCAGGCCATGTATGATCAAAAGGAACAGGAGATAGGGAGGGGGTGAGATGGTGAGGGGGCTTCTAGTAACTGCAGAGTAAGGGGACCAACTGGTTTGGGAACAAGGAAGTGAACTGTTGTGTTAGAGATAGTGGGGCCCTTGTGGGGAAGGGAGACTGATAGCGGGACAAAATTCTGGAGGCTGAGCCCCCCCTACTCAACCTCAGGTGGGGGAGACTGATGGCGTGACTATACCTCCAGGCACCCGTTTTCACACAGGCGGTCCACACCATGCTCAACCTCAGCCTCACAGTTCCCCGCAGACTGACTTGCCTTTGCCATTGTGCTCAGGTAATATTTGTGTATTTTCAATAGCCAGTAAGTCTTTAAGATATCAATGTAAGGAGAAATGGCCTCAGTTTAGTCCAGGACTTCCTGCTTTGCAGTTAGCCGTAGGCTGCTGGGGCTGTGCCTTACAGCAGGCCTGACTTTGCTCCCGCCAGGTACCTTTTTACTTGCTTCACAGTCCCCTCTGCATCTTTCCTTTATGATCTGTTGAACCAACTCTCAGTTCAAACACTTTGTTTCACTTTTGGAATATGTGTTTTTTGAGTGTATAACCTATTTCACTTTTCACTATACATATATAGTTAGCTTAGTGTCACTTGGAAGATTAACTATTAAATTTATTTAGCTATATATTTAGGTGGTATCTAAAATACTGAGAAAAATACAAACCCAATTACATAAACAACAAATAGCATCAGTAGCAAAAATACTAAATGTATAATAATAACATCAAATTAGAAGAATCACTTTATACATTGTTACAATAAATAAATTATGAAAATTTTGACTTACATCTGACATATATAGTTAATCTATATACAATATTCATATGTAGCCTCATTTATGATTATATAATTCAATATATATGCATACCTTATTTATGTAATCAATATATCCTTGAAAACTGTAACTAGAAACAGACTGATGTATAATAAAACTCAATACTCAATAAATGTTTAACTGAATGTTGGCTGAGATTTATTTTTCTTCACCAGCATTAAAACAAAAATAACTTGAACAAAATTACATTATCTGAGAAACTGCTATGTATATATATATATACATGTATGTTAAAATGTATGGAAATACTGGAGATCAGAGAAAATACAAATTTTTATGGCAACGCTAAAATAAGATGCATGAAAATAGTGGTAAGGATAGATAAAAAGAACAAGGATCCTAAGAAAGATTCATGGGAAGAGAGTGACCAAGGAGGCTGAACTTAGAATGATTAATCTACAAACAGAAGAACCTCCATGGAGTCAAATAGATCTTTATTAGACCAGGTAGCATCTCCACCCTTCTATATGGACATACCTCCACTTACCTTTTCAAATTAAATTGTTGAGAGTTGTTTGAAGTATCAGTTGTACAGATAAGAATAATATCATCTTTAAAGATTAATTTCAGAGTTCAGTTTATGAAATAGTACAGATAGATCTATGTGAAGTTGAGCACTGGATATGACAAATATTACATGTCTTAATTTTCAAAGGTCTTGCAATGTTCAGCCTCACACAATGAAAACAAAGGTATTACCAGAAGCTTTTCTTTGAGGGATGGAAAAAGTGGTAAGAGGTGATCAAAGAATGGGGAAAATGCTGATAGGATATATGAGAGTAGCATCATAGTGACAATTACTGCCTAAAATCAAATAGATAGAAGACAAATGACAGATACTCTGGGTATGAAATTTGTGAACTAGCATCTTTAAAAATTATTAGTGATATAATAATGATTAATCAAATTGCAAGATAACAGGAGTATAGTTCCATGCAGTTCCCACCACCAGAGTTCTCTGTGCCATTGCCTCTGTTGGAAGCTTCCCTAGTCTTCATTTTTACTGATGGAAAATCCATCTTTTAAAAAATTATTGATTGATTGATTTGTTCCCTTTTTGTTGCCCTTGTTATTACTGTATTTACTATTGTTGTTGTTATTGATGTTGTTGCTGTTGGATAGGACAAAGAGAAATGGAGAGATGATGGGAAGACAGAGAGGGGGAGAGAAAGATAGACATCTGCAGACCTGCTTCACTGCTTGTGAAGCGACTCCTCTGCAGGTGGTGAGCCTGGGACTGGAACCGGGATCCTTAAGCCAGTCCTTGTGCTTTGCACCACATGCGCTTAACCCACTGTGCTACTGCCCTACTCCCTAAGGGAAATCCATCTGTATTCATTCAAAATTTCTCTCTCTTGCATTCATACCATAAATGTAGACAAAACTTCCGATGCCCTTCTGAAACAATGGTCTAAGCAGCCCTATGGCACTAGCTGGCACCAAACACTATTTTACCCACTCTAGTCAGAGTAAAGTCATTTAAATCAAGAGTAACAGAAGTTTCACTCTACATTATATAAGTGTGAACATTGATTTCAACATTATATGAATTACCTAGAAGTGTTTTCAAACTCTCATTTCTAGAGATTATTCTAGACAAAGCTAATGATCAGTATTTTCGGATTTGGTTTTCTGTTCTCTGTATATGTTTCTATATTAGGTGCAGAATAGATATTATCTAACATCCTTTCTTTATACTACTATGTGGTCAATTGAGGTTGTGCATCTAATCATGAAAAATGCTCTAGAGAAATAGAATAAAAACTGTGAAACCCATACTGTCCATTCACAAAAGGGTTAGCCTAAAAAACAAAACAAAACACACACACACACACACACACACAGACACACAGACACACACACCACACACACACACACAGACACACACAAAACTATTCAGCTGTTGTCAGAATTCTACCAGCTGTGCCAAACCCAGGTGATGTTACAATGAACTGCAGGAAATTGCTTTTCCATAAATTTGTATAAATTATAGAAGCATACCTTCCCATATTTCAAGAAATGAAAGTGATGATGAGCTTACACATTTGACTATTAAAACAATAAAATCAAAGGCAAATATTCTGCATGAAAAATTAAAGTAGAAATTTAAACAATCAAGGATAGAAGTACTGAACACCCCATTCTTCTTTAATCTTTATGTGCTTTCATCGTTTGTGTCAGTGAGCATTTTATATTTCAATAACGAGAGAAAATATAAAATAAATTTAGTTAACCAAATATTTAAATGAACTGTTTAGCCTGATAGTTTATTCAGTAAATCATTTAATAAATCATAGTAGAATTATCTGGACATGTTCCATATATAAGTACCAAATTCTTGTAGAATTTTTTATACTTCTCAGATATTCAACTATTCTTAGATCAAGGGCTTCACAGCTTTGATTTGTGCTGGCCCTGATGTAACCTCTTGACTGCTGTTACTTTCAGAGTATGTACAATCCTCCTCCTCTTTTTTGTCTTCAAATGTTTTTCATCTCTCATGCTGGTTTTCTTCAGTGTCCATAAAACTTTTGTTCTCTTGTATGACTTTTACACCATATTGAACCTGGTCTTTATTTCCTCACTCAACTCATCTCCTGTCCTCATACTGATAACCCTGTTTTGTATTGACCTCTCATTGTCTTTCCTAAACCTAAACATTTCCCTAAAATTGGACATTTGTCTATCTACTAAGTGAAATAAAGATTAATAAAATATTTACTTATGATCTCTATGCATGGTCTTTAAATATACTTAGCCTTTCAAACCCGTGAACAAAAGAATTCCTAACAACTAGGTTTTTTCAAATTGAATTTTTTCTTGTTGTTCTTTGCCTCCAGGGTTATCTCTGGGGCTCAGTGCCTGAACACAGCTCCTCATGGTTATTACTTCCATTTTATTGGATAGGACAGAGAGAAATTGAAAGAGGAAGGGGAGACTGAGGGAGCGATAAATATACCTGTAGACCTACTTTACTGCTTGTGAAGCGTCACCCCTGTACTTGGGGAGTTCAGATCTTGAACTCAGATCCTTGGGCTTGGTACTGTGTGTGCTTAACTGGTTGTACCACCACATAGAACCTCAAATTGAAACTTTAAAAGGTTAGAGCTATATTGTAGTGGGAAATATTTTACTTTCTGCCTGCACTTTTAGAAATGTGAACATATCTCTTGTTTATACATTATTTGAATCTATCAAAAATTAATACTGCCATAAAACTTAGGTAAAAGTTCAATGACACCAATCACTCAAGTGCTATCAGATCTCTTCAAAATTTTTTCAATGAAAAGAAGATACTGTCAGTGTTTGGATAAAAGTAGTATACATTAGGTGGAACATGCTATACATGTTTATATTCATCCATAGTTCTTCCCTTATATTATGTTGAAACTTCCTGCCTGCATATTTTAGTTACTTGTTTCTAGAATTAAACTTTGAGTTAAAGCACATTTGTTTGTTCAGAAGAATTAGACCCTCCAAAGGAGAACATGATTAGGAAAAAATATTAGGCAAATATTACTTTATAGAACATTATTTAGAGGGACCATGTGGTGGCACACCTGGTTGAGCGCACATGTTGCAGTGCGCTCAAGGACCCAGGTTTGAGCCCCCAGTCTCCACCTGCAGGGGGAAAGCTTCACAAGTTGTGAAGCAGGTTTGCAGTTGTCTCTCTTTCTCTTTCCCTTTCTATCTCCCCTGCCCTCTCGATTTCTGGCTGTCTCTATCCAATAAATAAAGATAGTAGAAAATATAAAAAAGAACATCATTTATAAGTGACCTGGTTTCAACAAAGATGGAATACAGTAAATAATTAGACACTGAGTGATAATATAATCCAGCAAAAATGACAGTAGCAAGTGTTGTTGCTAATGACAATTGGCAAGGATGTGGGGGAAGCGGACCCTTCTACACTGCTGTTGGGAATACAAATTGTGTCAACTCTACGAAAAATAGTCTGAAAATTTCTCAGAATGAAAGAAATGAACATACCCTATGGCCTGGAAATTCCCTTCCTAAGGATATATTCAAAGGAAGAAAATACAACCAACTGAAAATATGTATTTATTAGCTATGTTCACAGACGCACAATTTTTAAAAGTCTGAACTTGGAAATAACCCGAGGGTAGATGATCAGCTCAGAAAGTTCTGGTCTGTATACACAATGGTATACTACCCAATGTTTCCCTTTATGTCCATATGTCCATAATTTATTGGACTCCTTCTTTTTCATTTCTGTCTTTCTGATTTGTAATGTTTGGTACTTTGATGTTAATTTTGTGATCTCTGCACTTTGCCCTGTGTATATGTTGCATGGTATAGACTGGGAGCTGGGGTTGGTTTTTCTTTTCTTTCCTTTTCTTTTCTTTTCTTTTTTTTTTTTTTTTTTTCCTTGAGCTGTTTTGTACTCCGAATGAGTTGTGGATATATAGTTTCTCTGTGTGATTTCAGTCTCAAAGCAAGCCTCATGGGTTTATTGCTGGACTGCAACTGTGTCTACAGAAGCAGGGCTCACTTTACCATTTAGCCACTGCTAGGTGTCACAAATTAGCTATATGTTTTGGCAACAGAAACTAAATCTTCTTGCTTTATTGCTGTTTCCTTGCCTGTTATTCAGTAGGCTAATACTCCCTAGGTCATGAATTAAAAGCCCATAATGATTCTGCATCCATACTCCCAGAGAGATAGATAAATAGTAGGAAAGCCTCCAACGGAAGGGATGGGATACAGAACTCTGATGGTGGAAATTGTGTGGAATTGTACCCCTCTTATCCTATGGTCTTGTTGATCATTATTAAATCAGTAAAAAAAAAAGTCATAGGTTACTTCATCTTACAGTCAGCACTGTGTGTTGCCTTGACTACTGTTGCACATAGAGGGAAAATGAAGCAATGGCAGCCCAAGCTCTAAATTCTTTGTGTTTGGTTTCATTCCCACAACCCTTCTTACCACAGCCACATGCTGAAGCACCCACCTGAGACTGTGGTGCTTCTGATGTCTCAGCTGAAACTAGTAATTTTTGTTTGGTTATATAGTTGTACCTATTTGTTGCCTGGGGGAAGAGTCTGTTCACTGTTACTCTATGGCCACACCTCCCAGAATTTGGGAAAGTAAATTATTCTCTCTCTAGTATGTAGACACATTAATCTTCAACAGGGGCCAGGTGGTGGCATACCTGGCTAAGCACACATATTACTATAACCAAGGACCTGTGTTCTAGCCCTTGCTTCTCACCTGCTGGGGGCATGCTTTGCTCTGCAGGTGCCTGTCTTTCTGCCTGCCTCTCTATCACCACCTCCCTTCTCTCTATCTTATCAGAACAAAGGCCACCAGTATAAGTGGAATTGTATTGCTGCTACACTGAGTACCAGCAATATCTCTGGTGGAAATAAAAAATTATTTTAATCATATTACAGTAAAAACAAATGAGGACCAAGATGAAATGAGGATTTGAAAAGGTTCAATGACTTCAAGATTTGGACAAAACTGTGGACGCAAAGTCTTAGGGATAATGTACTAAAGAGTGAATAAGAGGAATGGTAGGTTGTAGAGTGTCTCTGAGTAAATGCATTTCATTCTTACCTTGAAATTTCTCTGCACAAAGAACAAGGGATTTGAGGGTGACAGATGATTATGATATGAGCAGAATGGGGTTGGGAGATGGAAAGTTTGAAGAAAAGTGACAAAGTTCAGACTTCGATAGGCAAGGGGATTTTTCTTCCCTTGAAATAGAAGTGATGATGACAAGAAAGCAGGAGTTCAGGCAGGTTCATAAATATTGTAGCAGGTTGCTGAGGGAGATCTGGTGATGACTTCTAGCTGCTCTGGGGTTCAAACACAAGATACAATAAAGTGCCACATGATTCTAGAATCTTCATGAACTATAAACCTATATTGGATTTGCAGTTAATACTGCATCTGAGTTTTCTCATTTGAACAGGGTAGTATATTTTTATAGTTTCTGATCTGGGTCAGAATTAAATGTTTTGGTTCTCTGTCACTCTGGTATGCCTATTGAGGAAAACAATTTATGAGGTTGGGAGAGGTGCCTGTTTTGCTCTCTGTCCTTCTCATTTCCCACTTTATTAAACAAGATTCTAATGAGGGGATTGGTACAGTTATGGCCATATAGAGCAGTTATTGTCTTAAGGGAACAATGAATAGCACACAAGATTCTCTGCTCTAAACTGTATCTGATAGCATCTCCTACAATTGCTTGTAAGTATAGCACACTTCTAATTCCCATGACATCTGAATTTTGCCAGCAATCTGAAGATTACTATGCAAAGTCATATAGAACACATAAAGCTTTAGCTGAGCAATATGTGACCCAGAATTTCTGAAAATCTCTGTGGCATATATATGGGTTTTGGAGTATCATGGAACCCTGAGATTTCATAAAACTGCACATAAATATGCTTATTTTAGAAAATTATTCAAGAGTTTTATTATATTCTCAAAGCTGTATGACCAGGAAACCATGTGTACTATTCTGATTATTTACCCTAAGAAATACAATATTTACCCTAAGAAAAATGATTGGTGTTAAGAGGGAAAACAAATACAAACAAACAAAATTGGACACACATAGAATTGCTCCTACAGGGTCAGGAAACCATCATAACATTTAATCTCATGAAAATTCAACCTCTTCTGAAAGTCTGATCATAAATAAATCAGCCTAAACTTCCCTGATTAGCCTCAGTGAGATCATCTCTGTTAGAAGACTTCCTATTTTATCTGAAGGAAAGTTGTTATTTCTGAAATAATCTCTTCATTAAGGAAAAGAGATCTGATGTGCCAGAGAGTGCACATAAGTTACCATGTGCAAGGACATGAGTTTGAACTGTCCCCATCCCTACCTTTAAAGAGGAAGCCTCATGAGTAGTGATCTAGTGTTGACGATGTCTACCTCTTTCTCTCTATCCCCTTCCCTCTTCATTTCTCTCTATCTCTATAAAAATATTAAAATATAATTTTTTCTTTAGAAAAATACATAACCTACAGTCTCTGCCTATATAAACCTTCAAGTTGGTGTACTCTTGAGAGTCTCTCCAATTGCTGAAGTGGATATTGCCTCATTAATTCACCTTTTATTGAAATTCATTACATCTGTATATTGTGAATTCTTTTATTTATTTATTTCCTTTATTGGGGGATTAATGTTTTACATGTGACAGTGAATACAATTGTTTGTACATGCATAACATTTCTCAGTTTTCCACGTAACAATACAACCCCCACTAGGTCCTCTGTCATCCTTTTCCAGGATATGTACTCTTCCCCGCCCCCCACCCACCCACCCCAGAGCCTTTTACTTGGGTGCAATACACTAACTCCAGTTCAGGTTCTACTTGTGTTTTCTCTTCTGATCTTGATTTCAACTTCTGCCTCTGAGTGAGATCATCCCATAGTCATCCTTCTGTTTCTGACTTATTTCACTTATTTCTTCAAGCTCCATCCATGATGGGCTGAAAACAGCGAAGTCACCATTTTTAACAGCTGAGTAGTATTCCATTGTGTATGTATGCCACTCATTGTGCAGCCACTCATGTGTTGTTGGACACCTGGATTGCTTCCAGGTTTTGGCTGTTACAAAGTGTGATGCTATGAACATATGTATACACAATTTTTTTTGGATGGGTGTGCTGGTTTCCTTAGGCTATATCCCTAGGAGAGGAATTGCAGGATCAGGGTAGGTAGAAATGTCTAGCCTTCTGAGAGTTCTCTAGACTGCTCTCCACAGAGGTTGGACCAATTTACATTCCCACCAGCACTGCAGTAGGGTTCTTTTGACCCCATAAGCTTTCCAGCATTTGTTGCTGCTACCTTTTCTGATGTATAACATTCTTAGAGGAGTGAAGTGTTACCTCACTGTTCTCTTTATTTGCATTTATTTACAATCAAAGACTTGGAGCATTTTTTCATGTATTTCAAAGCCTTTTGGATCTCTTTTGTGATGAATATTCTGTCCACATACTCTCCCCATTTTAGAATGGGGTCATTTGTTTTCTTGTGGTTGGGTTTGGCAAGCTATTTGTATATTTTGATTATTAAACTCTTCTCTGATATATGGCTTGCAAAAATCTTCTCCCATTCTGTAAGGGATCTCTTGGATTGGTTAGTGGTTTCTTTTGCTGTGCAGAGGCTTTTTTTATTTGATATAGTGCCATAGGTTTATACTTGTCTTAGTCTTCTTTGTAATTGGATTCATTTCATTGAATATGTCTTTATAATTTATGTGGAAAAGAGTTCTACCAATATTTTCCTCTAAGTATCTGATATTTTGTGGTCTAACATCCAAGTCCTTGGTCCACTTGGAATTTACTTTTGTATTTGGTGAAATATAGTGGTTCAGTTTCATTCTTCTGCATTTTTCAACCCATTTTCTTTCCAACCCCACTTGTTAAAGAGACTCACCTTCGCCCATTTAATATTTTGGGCACCTTTGTCAAAAATTAGATGTCTATAGGTGTGGGGGCTTATTACTTCTGGACTCTCAATTCTATTCCACTGGTAAGTGTGTCTATTCATGTTCCCGTACCAAGCACTTTTGATGACAATGGCCCTATAATACAATTTGAGATCTGGGAGTGTGATACCTCCCATTCTAGTCTTTCTTCTCAAGATAGTTTTGGCAATTCTAGGTCTTTTCTGGTTCCAGATAAACATTTGTAGCATTTGTTCTATTCTCTTAAAAATGTGGTTGGGATCTTGATTAGGATAGCATTAAATTTGTATGGCCCTGGGTAGTATATTCATTTTAATGATATTAATTCTCCCAACCCATAAACATGTAGTATCTTTCCACTTCTTTGTGTCTTTTTCTATATACTTGAGTAGTGATTTATAATTTTCAGTATACAAGTCTTGCACTTCTTTGGTTAGGTTTATACCTAGATATGTTATTGTTTTGTTGCTATAGTGAAAGGAATTGATTTCTGGATTTCATCTTCTTCTAACTTAGTGTTTACATAGAAGAGTGCCACTGACTTTTGTATGTTAATTTTTTTTAAAATATTTAATTTATTTATTTATTCCCTTTTGTTGCCCTTGTTGTTTTATTGATGTAGTTATTATTGTTGTTGTAGTTGTTGGATAGGACAGAGAGAAATGGAGAGAGGAGGGGAAGACAGAGAGGGGGAGAGAAAGACAGACACCTGCAGACCTGCTGTATGTTAATTTTATTGCCTGACACCTTACTGTATTGCCTGATGATTTCCAAAACCTTCTTGCTGGATTCCTTAGGTTTTTCTATGTATACTATCATGTCATCTGCAAATAGGGAGAGTTTGACTTCTTCTCTTCCAATCTGCATCCCTATAATTCCTTGCACCTGCCTGATTGCTATGGCAAGAAATTCCAATACTATGTTATATAGTAATGATGATAGTGGGCAGCCCTGTCTAGTACCTGATCTGGGGTGAAACACTTCTAGTTTTTCAACATTAAGTATGCTGTTGATTGTAGGTTTGCTATATATAGATTCCACTATCTTCAGGGATTTTCCAGCTATTCCCATTTTTTGTACTGTTTTGATCATAAAGGGATGTATTTTGTCAAAATCTTTCTCTGCCTATGATCATGTGGTTTTTTGGTCTTGTTTTTATTTCTGTGGTGTATCACATTGATTGATTTATGTATATTAAACCAACCTTGCATGCCTGGGATATACCTCACTTGGTCGTGATTAACAATCTTTTAAAAATACTGCTGTATCCAGTTGGCTAGAATTTTGTTCAATATTTTAGCATCTATATTCATCAGAGTTATTGGTCTGTAGTTTTCTTGTTTGATTGTGTCCCTGTCTTTTGGTGTCAGAATATTGCTGGCTTCATAGAAGCTGAAAGGGAGTATTCCAATGTCTTCAATCTTCTGGAAGACTTTGAAAAGTAAAGGTATTAGTTCTTTGAATGTTTTATAGAATTCATTTGTAAAACTATCTGGTCAAGGATATTTATTCTTGGGAAGGTTTTTGATAACTGTTTCAATTTCATTAGCTGTGATGGGCATGTTCATATTATCTAGTTCATCTTTATTTAATTTTGGAATATCATAGGTATCTAGGAAATCGTCCCTTTCTTACAGGTTCTCTAGCTTGGTGGCATAGAATTGTTCATAGAAGCCACGAATGATATGTTGAATTTCTGTGGTGTCTGTTGAGATATCTCCTCTTTCATTTATGATACAATTTATTTGGGTCTGCTCCCCCCCTTTTTGTGAGTCTGGCTAAAGTTTTGTCGATTTTGTTCACTCTTTTGAAGAACTAACATTTACTTTCATTGGTCTTTTGTATGGTTTTCTTATTTTCAATGTTATTTATTTCTGCCCTAACTTTAGTGATTTCTGTCCTTCTGGTTGTTTTAGGGTTCTTTTGTTCTTCTTCTTCTAGGTTTTTAAGATGTGCAATTAGGCTGTTTATTTATTTATTTTTCTTGTTTCCTAATGCTTGTATGGCTATGAACTTCCTTCTCAGTACTGCCTTAGCTGTGTCCCAGATATTTTGATAGCTTGTGTCTTCATTTTCATTGAACTCTTGAAACATTTTGATTTCTCCCTTAATTTCCTCTTTGACCCAGTAGTTGTTAAGTAGTGTACTGTTGAGCTTCCACATTCTGGGACTATTACTAATCTTTTGTTGATTGTTAAGTGTTAGTTAAATTGCACTGTGGTCTAAGAAGATGCTTGGATATTTCAGTGCTCTTGAATTTGTTGATCCTATCTTTGTCGCCTAACATATGGTCTATCCTTGTGGGTGACCCATGTGGGCTTGAGTAGAATGTGTAGTACAGCTTCTTGGGTGAATGACCCTGGAAATATCCAATAGTTCTAATTTATCCATCTCCTCATTTAGTGCCCTCATTTCTTTATTGATTTTCTGCCTGGGTGATATGTCAAGTTAAGAGAGTGGGTTTTTGAAGTCTCCTACTATTATTGTGTTGCTGTTAATATATTGCTGTACCTCTTTCAGTAGATGTTTGATGCTTCTCATTGCATTCATAGGTGTTAATAATTGTTAAGTCCTCTTGGTTGACTGATCATTGGTTGACATTAAGTAATGTCCATCCCTATCTTTTTAAATTTTATTTATTTTAAAGTATATCCTGTCAGATATGAGAATGGCTGTTTCTCAACACCCCCCACAAAAAGCCTTAATGAATCAAAAAAATACTAAATACTTTCCCTCTCTATCTCCACTTCCCCTCTGAATCCCTTGCTGTTCTGTCAAATAAACAAATAAGTAAATAAATAAAAATGAATTGACTAAAATAAATAACCATGTAACTTTAAACAGAAAAGGGAGTATTTGGTATTTTTTGATTCATTAAGCCTTTTTTTTGGGGGGGGAGGGTGTTGAGGAATGAGGACAAATGCTGAAGTTAATATGAGATTGTAACAACACTGAGGACAATTTCCTTGGAACACGTGGTGTTGAAAGTTAAGATGCTGGGATATAAACAATACAGAGCAAAATAAAGTTAGTGAAATTTATAATTTGGTATTTTATCACCCATATAGCTTCAAATCCTTATGCTTTAAGGAAGAGGTGAAATTAAAAATATTGAAATATGGTGGAGAAGTTCTGATAGAAAAGTGAAAGGCAGGTGCTGAGTGGTGTTGTACCTGGTTGAGTACACGTTATAATGAGCAAGGAATGAGTTTGAGCCCAAGACCCCACCTGGAGAAGGAAAACTTTACAAGTTGGTGAATCAGTGTTGGAGGTGTCTCTATCTGTCTCCCACTCTATCATTCCCTTCTCTCTTGATTTCTGGATATCTCTATCCAATAAATAAATGAAGATCATAAAAAAAAGAAAATTAAAGACAGTCAATGAGTCTGTAGAATTTGATAAAAACAACTATTTTTTTTTATTTAAGAAAGGATAAATTAACAAAACCATAGGGTAGGAGGTGTACAACTCCACACAATTCCCACCACCCAATCTCCATATCCCACCCCCTCCCCTGATAGCTTTCCCACTCTCTATCCCTCTGGGAGCATGGACCCAGGATCGTTGTGGGTTGCAGAAGGTGGAAGGTCTGGCTTCTGTAATTGCTTCCCCCTTGAACTGGGCGTTGACTGGTCGTTCCATACTCCCAGTCTGCCTCTCTCTTTCCCTAGTAGGGTGGGTCTCTGGGGAAGCTGAGCTCCAGGACACATTGGTGGGGTCTTCAATCCAGGGAAGCCTGGCTGGCATCCTGATGACATCTGGAACCTGGTGACTGAAAAGAGAGTTAACGTATAAAGCCATACAAATTGTTGAGTAATCATGGACCCAAAGCTTGGAATAGTGGAGAGGAAGTGTTAGGGGGATACTCACTACAAACTGTAGTGCACTTCTGCTTTCAGGTATATATTTTGTAGTAGTTTATCGATACGTGTGAACATATATTCTCTCTCACAGAAACTGGTGTATATCTAGGCAGTCAATGAGTCTGTAGAATTTGATAAAAACAACTGTATTTTTTTTTTTGTTATTTCCTTTCCTTTTTTTTTTTTCTCTCTAATGTAGAAGGCAGCAGTGGTGGTAAGACTGCCTTGCTTTGGGATTTGATTGATTCAGACTGCCTTAGTCTTTCTTAGGTAAATAAAGTAAATTACTTAAGTAAATGTACTTGACTGGAGTGTTGTTCAGAAATATCACAGCTTGGAGAACATATGTTTTCATATTCCAATCATGTTGGACTTGAATATTTGTTGCCTATTGATATTAGCAGATATGATTTAAGAAAGGCTTGGAGCTGTCAATGTTTTAGGGAAGATGGCATCTCTGGCTGATACATCCTGGCATCTTTGCTATGAGATTAATTTGCCAAGAAGATGAGAGGACTGTGAAGTAGAACCATGCCACCCAGTCAAACCCAGCCTTTATGAACCAAGTCCCAGCTAACACAACATATGTCAGTTAAATAAATTCAATTCATTGGACTCTCTCTTTTTTGCTCTCTCTCTCTCTTTGTCTCTCTATCTCTGTCTCTCTTTCTCTGGACAAGTGAAATTTAAATTGAAGGGGAAGATAGATAGGGTAAGAGATCAATAGTCCTGCCTAACCTCTCCTGAACATAGGTACTCTCACATGTCAATGTGCTGTGGCAGGTGCATTACCACCAAGGCCCTAAATGCCACTTAGTGTATATTGCTATAATATCTGAGCCAATGATGTGCTGTAATTAACCAGTAACTTGAAAAATGCGATTAATTAATTAATACAGTATACTCAAGAAACTGGAAGACAGCTCACCAGATACAGTGCACTGCCAGCCTTCCTTTGAATGAAAACTCAGGGACCATGTGCACGCACAGTGGAGAGCACTGGGAATAAGTGCTGATGCTGTTCCTCCTGCCAGACAATGGAGAGGTTCTGAGGTGCCTCTTTGATCTCTGTTTATCTAAAATAAAAAAGAATGAAACATGTGGAATCACACATGTGGACCACCATCTAAAATAAAATAAAATAGGGAGTCGGGAGGTAGCACAGTGGGTTAAGCGCAGGTGGTGCAAAGCACAAGGACCTGCATAAGGATCCAGGTTTGAGCCCCCGGCTCCCCACCAGCAGGGGTGTCTGTCTTTTTCTCCCCCCTCTGTCTTGCCCTCCTCTCTCCATTTCTATCTGTCCTATCCAAAAACAATGGCACCAATAACTACAAAAATAAAACAACAACAACAACAAAAGGGAATAAATAAATAAATATTAAAAAAATAAAAAAAAATAAAATGTAGTTGCATAAAATGATGTACAATCCAAATGTCAGAATTTGGGGAGTTCTGTGTAGAACAATTGTCTAACATTTTCATGTCTTTCCACAAAAAGAAAGTTCCTTGGGAACAAATAGTTTAGTTTAATTGAACAGAAGGCAAGAAACCAAATCTTCTGTCTTTAAAGGGGATAGTAGTTACCTGGGGAACTTGAATACCTTTCAGTGTTCTAGCCAGTAATGTAGACATCAACAAGGAAAGAGATTTCATCGTTCAGGTCCTTAGGCAGTTTGATAGTGATATAATCATACTTGAAATATTTCCTTAAGAGCATGGTGCAAGCAAAATGCTTTGTCTCTGGGATCTGGGATCATAGTACCAATCATATTTCTCATGACACAAAGCAACCACTGTGTGGAATTTCTGAGATATCTACTATGAGAGATTAAAAAATGAACCGTAAGAAAACAACTTTCAGAAAGTGATTATTCAGTACGATGAAAAATGAAGCCTATGGAAAAAAATGATAATAGTAGTAATGTTTCAGTTGAAGAACTATCAATGCACATTTAGTAATTGAATAGTAGTTCTTAGCATAAATTTCCCAATGACTGACTAATGAATTAGTAATAATACAAAAATACACATAATGAGGTTTACATGTGTGATGCCCTTTGGTATTTTTTTAATATTATTAAAATATATTTTTAAATTTCTTTCTTTATTTTGGGTAGAGACATAAATTGAGAAGTGGGAGATAGAAAGAGACCTGCAGAACTGTTTTATTGCTCAGAAAGCTTTGCCCCTGCAAGTAGGAACCAGGGGCTTGAACCCAGGCCCATGTGCCCTGGACTGAGTACACTCTACTAGATGTGCCCTTAACTGGCCCCTGTGTGATATTATTTCATATAAAACAGAAATCCATTAGGTGATTGATTTTCTATAAGAGAAGACTGAGGGTAAAAAGTAATGCAGTTCACCCAACTGAGATTCAACTGGGATATGAATACAGAGTTTGTCTCTGCCATCCTTGGTTCTACATATAACACAGCATCTCCAACTAATAAAAAGAACTATCAGCAGGGCCAGATGGTGGCGCACTTGGCTAAGTGCACAGATCACCATATACAAGGAACCAAGTTCAAGCTCCCTGTCCCCACCTGTAGGGGGAAAGCCTCACAAGTGATGAAGCAGTGCTGTAGGTATCTCTCTGTCTCTTAAGTTCCCTCTGTTCTATCAAATAAAATAAAGTTCGAAAAAAAAAAAAGAACTATTGTCTCAAATCCACATAATCTTCCATGTTAACAGTGAATATAAAATTGTGACTATGCACTTGGTGACTATGCTTAGTGCAAACAAGTGCATACAACTAACCAAAATGATGAAGACTTTGCAATCTGTAAGTATCTCAACTCTTTCAAAGATTCTACTACCTATTTTTCTATAAATATACTGATGAAACTAATATAAGCTTTTGGACATATAATATAAATAATACAAAGAGTTGCTTATACCCAACCCTAAGTATATGTGAGTAGGAGTGGGAAAATAGCTTGCTAGGACAGTCTAGTGCTTTGGTATATGGACAACTCAAGTTCAGTGGCAGTCAGCAGTGCACTGAAGGAAACTTAGCTGCTATGTCCTCTTTCATTCACTCTCTGCCTCTCTCTAAAGCATACAAATAAATATCTACAAGCGAACAAACACATGTAAATATGCCAGAAATGGAATTTTTCTAAAAAAAAAAAGTTTTCTAAAACTACCATGTTCCTACATTAATTAACATCTTTGAGAAACAATTAATTTCTTTACGTAATGCCCCTTGTGGTGAAGTTCTGAGCAGCCAGACTGAGCCTGGCTGGTTTCATAGCAGATCCATCTGGCCAAATTCTAATGGACAGATCAAAAATGATTCTGTCAGAGACTATTTTATGGAATGAAAATCTTAAAAGGTATTTGCAACAAAGGCAATTTATTACTGAAGAAGAGACAGAAGATATGTGTATAGGAAGAGGAATTTGAAAAGGAGAATAGTTGTAAGTGCAGGCGGATGTCAGTGATGGATATCGTCAAAAAAACTTGCTGTATCTATTCATCATTGTCTGCAGGTTTAGCTGTTAAAAATCCTGAGTGTAAACAACTTGGCCATACAATCTTTCAGACATCAGCCAGAATTCAATGGATAAGGAATATTTCCATCTAAGTGCTGATTGCTGCTTTGTAAAATATTTTGAAGAAAGAAAATGTGTTGCAAATTTCTCTCCTTATGTCACTTGATTCTTAGATTTTGGCATAAGTGTCCTCTTTCCTTCATTAGAAGGCATGCCTGTAAGCATTTAAAAATATAGGATGACAGAAAATACCTAGCATATATCTTTTAAAAATTATGTTTTCAACATATGACCTTAAGGACATAAATTAACAATGCTTTTATTTGGAACTACATTGCATTTCAATGCTTCTTTCTTTCTCCTCCTCTTCCTAATCCTCCTCCTTTTCCTTCTTCTTCTTCTTCTTATTATTGCCACCCGGATTATCACTGGAGCTTGATGCCTGCATGATAAATCAACCACTCTCAGTGGTCATTTTTTTTTATTTGATAGAATAGAGAGATATTGAGAAATGATGGGGAGATAGAAAGGGAGAGAGACACCTGAACCAATGCTTAATTGCTCATGAAGCTCCTCCTCGCCCCTTGCAAGTTGAACACAGATCCTTGAGCATGGTGATATTGAGAGCTCAACCAGGTCTGAGGCATACAGGTAAATGGCTCTGTAGTTGTGCTGAAGCTTAGTGTTTGCCACTTCCTGCAGTGTAAAGATCTCCACCATATTTGAGTTCTTAGTACCTATATGTCGCTAGCTGGCTGGGAGATTTCTGAAGATCAATAGTTTCTCTATAACAAAGTGCTAGCTGGTTCCAGAACATCATTGTGAAACTCCTGAATCATTTAAACTTATAAACATGCTAGCTCTTTAACTTGACTACACAGTCATCTTAGGCCATAATAATTTTTTTCAAATCACAGCATTCTTTTTGGAGCATTTTGTACTCAACAAGAAAGATAATTTCATACTAAGAAATTCAGACATTAAAGTGAGTTTTTCAGTACAGAGGGTTAATTGGGTAGACTGATTTTTAATGGAGCTCACATAAATTGGACCATTTCTGCACACCATAAACATAGAAAGCTCAAGTGTATGAAGTCATTCTGCTTATAGAAATGTTTAATGAGTAATTAATACATATTTTTCATCATCTTTTTAAGTGAATTCAATAAATAGCCTGGAAACAATTCACTATCAAAAAGTTTTAATCACATTGGATTACTTATATACAATGAAATCCTTAAAATAATTACTTTACTAGGAGAAATAATATACCTATCTTCAATAATATATCTGAATTTTGAAAAATTTTCTTTTTAATTTATTAATTGATGTGTTTATTATTGGATAGAGATAGAAAGAAGCTTATCAGGGAAGGAAGACAGAGAGGGAAAGAGACAGAGAGATCACTGCAGCCCTATTTCACCACTTGTGAAGCCTTCTCTCTGCAGGTGGGGACAAGGAGCATGGACCTGGATCCTTGTGCATTCTGATGTGTGTGTTTTAACCAAGTATATCACCACCTGTCCCACTCTGACCAATTTTTTTTCTTATCACCAGTGCTATTATTCTGGACAATAGTACTGCCAGATTTCTAAAATATTATTCATGGGCCCCAGTGGGGGTGCACCTGGTTGAACACACATATTATAGTGTACAAAGACCTGGGTTCAAGTCCCCGGTCCCCAGCTGAAGGGGTAAATCTTCACTAGTGGTGAAGTAGTCTTGCAGGTGACTCTCTGTCTCTATCTACCTTCTCTCTTGATTTCTGGCTGTCTCTATCCTATAAATAAATAAAGATAATTAAAAATATGTGTTTCTAAAATATGCTTCCATTTCTATTTTTATTGCTGAACTCTACACTCAATTTATTCCTTCTGATTCATCTTACAAACCAAAATTGCTGTATACAGACTGTCATTTTTAGTTTAATGAAACTAATCTAATAGCATTTCAAATACCATTATTAATTTAAGCTGTGTCTTCCAATCTCGGTCATGACAGCTATGAAGTGATCATAGTTTGAAGCACATTTCAAGACTGACTAGAAAATAAATGATAAGGTAACCACATTATTACAAAAACTTCAATAAAACACAGAGAAGTGTTAGAGGACTGAAAAAAAGAAGAGTATGTAAGGTATTCACAAAGTACACAGGGAAAGGAAAGTTGTCAATATTCCTTAAAAAGATCACTTTAACGCCAATGGGTAAAACCTGTCAATTAAAAAAATTGTGGCAGTTTGTATAAAAAGTGAGGTCATGTGTGAAACAGAAAATACTAATAATGGGATTTTCATAGTTAAATCAATTGTTAAATAATTTCATTACAGCAATAACTGTCTATTGCCTTCTAAACCCTAAGACAACAGGAATCTCCTGCTTCTTCTATAAAGCCCATATTTTTCCCAGTCCTGAAACCTCTAGGGCGGGACTCACTTTCCTGCATGCTTCTCTCAATTCATACCAACTGATACTGCATCTGATGATCCCAACATAAGCAATGCAACCAGTACCACTGCGGCATGCTTCACTTCTGACTGTGTCCAGAGATGTCAGGCATGGAATGTCAACCCTTCAGCCTCATTACTCGGGTGGGACCTTTCCTTTCTCATAGGACTCCTTAATTCTATTTCAGGGAGTTCACTTCCTAACAAAGCCCCCAAACCTATATATAAACCAGGTCGCTGCAGGGGAGTCACTTCACAGGCGGTGAAGCAGGTCTGCAGGTGTCTATCTTTCTCTCCTCCTCTCTGTCTTCCCCTCCTGTCTCCATTTCTCTCTGTCCTATCCAACAACGATGACAACAACAATAATAACTACAACAATAAAACAACAAGGGCAACAAAAGGGAATAAATAACAAAAAATTAAAAAAATTTAAACCAGGTCCCATGAGATAGGGCATATGAAAATATGTATCCATAAATTAGGGCAAAATAAACACCTTAAAGCAAAAGTGCACAACAGTTTGCAGTGAGGGAAGTTGGATAACATACTCTTTCTACCACCTGAGGAAGATGGGTCCTGAAATAGGTGCAAACTGGAACATTCCTACACGTGATCACAGAATATGAGCTCATGCCTACAGGGATGCAGAGGTTATACAGGCTCCTGTGCTAAATATGGGCCCCAGGTAAAATTGAGGGGCTTTACAGTTAACAATATTTATACACTTTTCCCATATTTGGAAGCTACTCTCTTCCCTGATCCAGCTTTCTAGCCCTTTTTCCATCCATGACATCATCTCCCCAGACAATAACTTTGGGCCACCTGCAAATTAGATGCCAGGCTCAGAAAGAAAAAAAAAAAAACCTAGTATAGTCATGGGCCCTTTGGAATATAACTGAAATAATCCTACTAAGTATCTATAACTGTCTACAAAATGGAGACTCCAAATTAGTCATCTGTCATGTTTCAGCCTTTATGCTCATGATTAGTCAACAATTTGTTTGTCTTTATATGTTAACTTTTCTTTCAGCCATCAGGTTCAAGATGGTAGCATAATGCCAACCAGACTTCCCTGGGAAGATGACCCCACCAATATGTCCTGAGCCCCACCACTTCCCCAGAGTCCCACCACTAGGGAAAGAGAAAAACAGGCTGGGAGTATGGATCCACCTGTCAATGCCCATGTTCAGTGGGGAAGCAATTGCAGAAGCCAGAGCGTCCACCTTCTGCATCCCATAATGACCCTGGGTTCATATTCCCAGAGGGATAAAGAATAGGAAATTTAAGGGGCCAGATGGTGGTGCACCTGATTAAGCACACACATTACAGTGCACAAGGTCCCAGGTTCAAGGCCCTGTTCCCTTCCTGTAGGGGGAAGCTTCACAAGTAGTGAAGTAGGGCTGCAGGTATCTGTCTCACTCTCTATCTCCCCAACTCCTGTCAATTTCTCTCTATCTCTATCCAATAATAAATAAATAAATAAATATTAAAAAAAAGAATCTGAAAGCTATCAGAGGATGGGATGGGATGTGATACAGAGTTCTGGTGGTCGTAACTGTGTGGAGTTGTACCTCTCTTATCCTATGGTTTTTGTCAGTGTTTCCTTTTTATAAATAAAAAAAATTTAAAAAAGAATAAAGATTGTCGTTTTTGACGGGTTAGGTTGTTTTCGCTGGGCTGGCTTCACGGGCGGGTAACAGATGACCCGGGACTCATGGCTGGGTTGTAGGCAGTATCTCTTTATTCATGCAGGACGCAGCATAATCTAAGACGAGCTAAGTTAAACTCAAAGTATAGTACTCTAAAACTCACAATGCTGTCTTTATATATACTTGTCAAGTAGGGTGGAAACAGGATGTGACATAGAGAGGGTGGAGAGAAAAGTGACTGGTGACAATCAGAGTGTGACAAGGAGAGGATCAGGGTGTGACAAGGGGGGGGGGTGGAGCAAAAACATATCATGAAACAGTGGGGATTGAACCAATGCCCTGGAGGGAGGTGCTTGTTAACAGCGGTTATATAAATAGAATGAAGTGGTTATATAAATAGAATAGTGTTAAGCAGGGGGGATTTAAACCAAATGAAACAGAAAGGGTCTCATGCATACCAACAAAAGATAAGCCAGAGAATGGAGGCAGAACATCTATGATATAAGAAAATATTCACGCATAAAAAACCAAAGCAAACAAACAACAACAACAACAACAAAAAAAACCCTAACAGTTTAAGTTCAAAGAAAAGAAAAGAACTAAACAAGGCTTAACCTAGAGACTAAGAGAAGTGAGAAAGCCAGCTGTGGAAAAAGCACTACTCCAGACTAGGAGGCTACTATGTGAAAGGGTGAACAAGGGCTTTGAGTGCTTCAGACTGAAAATTTAGCTTGAAACCTACTCAGTGATTCAGAGTATTGCAGACATGAAGATGTAAAGATTATGATAGCAACTCTTACCAACCACCTGCGATACATCCTCATACTCCTCAAAACTGCAATATTAATAGCCTCTTATGGGTCCTGAGAAATAGGTCAGTCAGAGCACCAACTTACATGCCTGAAGTCCCAGGGGCTGCAATATTGATACCCTTTTGCTAGAACTAGTGATCTAGCTGTTTTTAGTGACTTAAATTTTCAGTCAGATTACCATTAAAATACATAACTTGAGATTCAGATTTTTATTGACAGTATTTAGGTAAACCATTTGCCAACTTTTGTTGTTTGCATTCAATTCAAGGTAATTTAACTCTAGAAAGAACACTTTTTATTTGAATGGCACATTAAGAGACTTAGACACATGTTGCAAAACTAAGCAAAATTTAACAAAAAGGACGTGTGGTTTTGTTGTCTACTAAATATGTGAACATTTTCTAAAATATTTTAAGATTATTTATTTATTTATTTTTAAATATTTTATTTATTTATGAGAAAGATAGGAGGAGAAAGAAAGAACCAGACTTCACTCTGGCACATGTGCTGCCAGGGATTGAACTCGGGACCTCATTCTTGAAAGTCCAAAGCTTTATCACTGTGCTACCTACAGGGCCACTAGAATTTCATTTTTTTTTTTTTTTTGCCTCCAGAGTTACTGCTGGGGCTCAGTGCCGGCACCATGAATCCACTGCTCCTGGAGGCCATTTTTCCCATTTTGTTGCCCTTGTTGTCCTTGTTGCAGTTGTTATTGGATAGGACAGAGAGAAATGGAGAGAGGAGGGGAAGACAGAGAGGGGGAGAGAAAGACAGACATCTGCAGACCTGCTTCATGCCTATGAAGCAACTCCCCTGTAGGTGGGGAGCCGGGGCTCGAACCGGGATCCTTACGCCGGCCCTTGCTTTTTGCTCCATGTGCGCTTAACCCGTTGCGCTACTGCCCGACTCCCTCGATAATTTCATTTTTTAAATATATTTTGCTATAGTCAAAAAGTGTATAATTGTAAAGGTTATAAAAAAGAAGCAGAAAGCTCTCTCAAAAGTATTAAACATTTCATCTTCAGCTATAATTTAAAGACAGGGAAAAAATGAAGTTAGCTGTCAGCAGGGTCTAGAACTAAGGTAGATAATATTGACAGGTACTTGGAATAAACAGCAACCACAGACCCCTGTCAGGATTTTCTTGAGTAATGGGATTCATTCATTCTGCTATTTTAATGCATTTCTAAACTGCCATTTCCCTCACAGTTTAAAGCAAGATTTTTTTTTATGATATAGCTATAAACATGAAAACCAAATTAACTTGTCACATTTGACTGTCTAGTATATTTCCCAAGCTCACTTTTAGGTTATTGATAAAACCTCAATAAGGAGGGCTTAAATCAGGAAGAAGAATGACAAAATTGCAGAATCCCAAGAATATCCCAAAGAAACAAGACATGAAGAAAGTTGGTTAATATATGGCTGCTTATGAAGTGCAGAATTAAAAATAAGAGCTCACAATCCTGAGACTAATGTCAGTAAGTCAGTGCCATGTCTGAAATCGCACTATTAAGCAATATTACGCCACATTTGTATTTTATTCTTTGTGAACTTAACTCTAAAGTCTCCCTGGATAATTCTCCATCAGGAATACTTAAATTGTCTCTCTTCATCTTAACCCAGTTTTTGTGAGAATAAGTTACTATTTCTTAGCTAGTGGGGAAATTCAGTTCACTGATTTGCAGTGACTAATGTCCATGCAGCAGAGAAGTCTTCATTCTCAGAGGAAGGCATGTCCTATTTATTGTTTTCACAAGAACATGAAGAACAGTTGTGGTCTAGATTACAGGTCAAAATCTGAATGCTATGCCTTATTAAGAGAGACACGTGTTTAAAAAGTAAGCAAAATTTAACAAAAAAGGACATACAGTTTTGTTGTCTACTAAATATGTGAACATTTTCTAAAATATTTTAAGAACTAAATATTTTTTAAAACAATGGGTGGCTTGGGGAGATAGTATAATGGTTATGCAAAGGACTTTCATGCCTGAGACTAAGAGGTCTCGGGTTCAACCCCCAACAATAAGTCAGAATTGAGCAGTGGCCTAGTAAAAAAGAAAAAATAAAATAATATTAATTATTATTAGGGGTTGGGTGGTGCTACATCTGGTTAATAACCTACATCATCATGCACAAGGACTTGGGTTCAAGTCTCTAGTCCCCATTTGTGGTGTGTGTGTGTTGTGGGGTCACGTGCTGTGAAGTAAATCAGAAGGTGTCTCTCTGTCTCTTTCTCCCTTTCTAGTTCCCCTTCTCCTTCAATGTATCTCTGTTCTAGCAAATAAAATAAAGTTAAAAAGATTAAGTTTAAAACAAGGAAAGGAAAACAAACCCTAAGTCTTGGAAGCAGCAGTGAGCTTAGCCAAAGATATGAGAGCCAGGATATATGGATAGTGAATTGATAACCTTGGGTGTTGGGTAGGGAAATGGATGTGTACATTATGGGTGTGATGTAAGGTGAAATGGCTCACCATAGTTATATTAAATGTTTATTTATTTACTGGATACAGAGAGCAATTGATAGGGAGGTTGACATGTAGAAAGGAAGATAAGAGGTAGAGACTGGGATCCTAAACCAGGCCCTTGTGAATTTTAACACATGTGCTCAAGCGGGTGCACCACCACATGTCCCCTCTATATGTAATATTTAACATTACTTCATTTAAAAATACTTATTTTTAAAATAAAGGTGACCTAACCATGGGCATCATCGGTGACTGACTTACAATGGAAAGCTTCTTTTTCCTTTAAATTCAAGTAATGGATTACAACATCGCCCCGCCAGATATTCGTCGGGATGTGGCATCATCTAAGTTCAGTTCCCACGTCGACCGCACCTGCCAATATACGCAGATATCTTCGCCCACCCTGTCCAACGCTTGACGTCTCCTCACCCAATCTGGTCCTCTATGCCTACACTGAACTTCTCTGTTCCAGACTCTTGGAAACAGAGTTGGCAGTCAGCTGAGGTAAAGAACAAACACCTCATCACAGACCCCTGCGAGCGTCAACCCGGCTTTGACCTAGCACGTTAGGATTGGGTCCTCCTCAATCGCTATCGAACAGGCCATGGCCGGTGCGCCGCTATGTTCCATCGCTGGGGAGCCAGAGACGACCCGAACTGCCCCTGCGGCTCCAGACAGAATATGACCCACATAGTCAACGACTGCCACCTCTCCAGATTCAAAGGAGGTCTCGAAACTTTACATAAGGCTCAACCTGACGCTGTTAACTGGCTACGGAAGAAGGACAAACGCTAGAAGAAGAATGTATTACAATTGTCACATGTGCCCACTTCTTACATTCCCATGATTAATATCTACATACCATACCCACTACCATTTGCCATCTTCCTCTACTATAGATCATAAATCTACTGGATCATAAATCGTTGCATAAAAATATGACTACAACCACCTGAAAAAGTGGCTGATGATCAAGCATTGAACCTTTTAACCAATGCTTCTCAGGGCACTAGCTCAATCCACACTATCACCTTTGCCAGAGAGATGCTCTAGTTCTTTTTTTTTTCTTTAAGAAAGGAGACATTAACAAAACCATAGAATAAGAGGGGTACAGTTCTGCACAATTCCCATAACCCGATCTCCATATCCCCTCCCTTCCCCTGATAGCCTTCCTATTCTCTATCTCTCTGGGAGTATGGATCCAGGGTTGTTGTGGGTTGCAGAAGGTGGAAAGTTTGGCTTCTGTAATTACTTCCCCGCTAAACATGGGCATTGACTGGTCAATCCATACTCCCAATCTGTCTCTCTCTTCCCCTAGTAGGGTGGGGCTCTGGGGAAGCGGAGCTCCAGGACACATTTGTGAGGTTGTCTGTCCAGGGAAGTCTGGTCAGCATCTTGCTGGCATCCAGAACCTGGTGGCTGAAAAGAGAGTTAACATGCAAAGCCAAACAAATTGTTGAACAATCATGGACCTAAAGGCTCCATATCCTTTTCTCTGTGTCATTAATAATTTAAGTGTTTAAAACATACTGTCACCCTGCACACCATATAATAAAAAAAAATAGTCTTTGTAGGCTGGGTAATGGTGTACTAAGTAAAGCATATGGTACCATGTGTAAGGACCTGGGATCAAGCTTTTGAGATACGCTCTTGTCTATGGCCTTACCACCCTGAACACGCCCGATCTCGTCTTATCTCGGAGATACCCTCTTACAGTGGAAAATCTGAAGTAATGAAGCAGTGCTATAGGAGTCTCTCTCTCTCTCTTTCTCTCTCTCAATATTTAAGAATATTATAGGCTAGTTTCATGAATCATAATTTTCCCCTAGGGAATCAAATAGAATTAATAAGCACCAATACTGTTTTACTTTAGATATATTTATATATAAATATTAATTTTTATTGACATAGACATAAAATTTCATTATATAATAGGTCCTAGAGTTTTCTTCGTATCCTCCCTCCACCTTCTTCCCCAAAGTCACTTGCTTTGGTGCAATACACCATGTCCAGTCTTTGTTTCACTTTGTGTGCTCTCACTCCCCGTCCCTGACCCTTACTTTATTAAGTCCCACTAATAAGTGAGATCCTTTGGTATTTGACTTATGTCACTCAACATGATGTCCTCAAGTTTCATCCAAGAGGATCAAAGGTGACAACTTCATTGGCAAATAACCCACTTTGCATTAATGAAAGTTAACTAGAAATGGATTTGTTGAACTCAACATCATACCTTCCTCCAGAAAACCAAAATCATATATTTCACATTATGTATTTTATATATAATGAATAACTGCATCATTCACTGCTAAAGAGGTCATCTTGTAGGTGATTTTATCTACAAACACAAACACAACATATATCTGCATCAAAAAGAAAAAAAAAACAGAAAACTCTACTTTCAAAAAAGTAAGTAATCTAATAATGATTAATAAGATTGTAAGATAACAGGGGTGCAATTTCACACAGTTCCCACTACCAAAGTTCCCTGTCCCATCCCCTCCATTGTAAGCCTCCCTATTTTTTTAATTTTGTATACAAGTTTTTATTTTGTATACTTACCATGTATTTTTTTTAATAATTAATTTTCCCTTTTATTGCCCTCATTTTTAAAAATATTTCTTTATTTATTCCCTTTTGTTGCCTTTGTTGTAGTTATTATTGTTGCTCTTTGATAGGACAGAGAGAAATGGAGAGAGAAGGGGAAGACAGAGGGGGGAGAGAAAGACCCCTGTAGACCTGCTTTACCATATGTGAAGCAACTCACCTACAGGTGGGGAGCTGGGAGCTCCAACTGGGATCCTTACACAGGCCTTTGCACTTTGTGCCACCTGCGCTTAACCCACTGCACTACCATCAGACTCCCAAGAAGCTTCCCTATTTTTTATACCTATGGGAGTATGGACAAAAATTCTTTATGGGGTACAGAAGGTGAAAGGTCTGGATTCTGTAATTGCTTCTACACTAGATATGGATGTTGGTATATCAATCCATACTCCCAGCTTGTTTCTGTTTTCCCTTATTGGGGCATGGTTCTTTAATGGTGAGGTCCCAGTCACATTGATGAGGTTATCTGCCCAGGGAAGTCATGATGGCATCACAGAAATGTCTGCAAGTTGGTGGCTGATAGTTGTTATGATCCAAAGTAGGCTCCTAAGCTGAATATGGGCCCCAGACCAAATCAAATTGATGAGGTTTATAGTCAACAACATTAATAACCCTTTCCCATATTAGGGAGCTACTCTCTTCCCTGATCCAACTTTCTGTTCCTTTTTCAGCCATGACATCATCTCCCCAGACAATAACTTGGATCCACTTGCATATCAGATTTCAGGGTCAGGGAAAAAAAATACTAGTATAGCCACAGACTCTTTAGAATGTAACTAAAATATGCCTATTAGCTATCTACAAAATGGAGGACCCCCCCAACTATTCATCTGCACTATTGCAGCCTTTAGGTCCATGATTGTTCAACAATTTGTCTGGCTTTGTATGTTAACTTTTCAGCCACCAGGTTCCAGACACTAGCATGATGTCAAGCAGACTTCCCTGGACAGACAACCTCACCAAGGTGTCCTAGAGCTCCACTTCCCCAGAGCCCCACCCTACTAGAGAAAGAGAGAGGTAGGCTGGGAGTATGGATTTACCTGTCAATACCCATGTTCAGTGGGAAAGCAATTATAGAAGGCAGAACTTCCACCTTCTGCATCCCACAATGACCTTGGGTCCATACTCCCAGAGGGTTAAAGAATAGGAAAGAAGGGGCAGAGCCAAGATGGGCACTTGAAGGCAGCTTCTGGCAAGAAATTCAAACATTCCAGGAAAAAAGTGAAGATGAAGACACAAGCTATCAAAATAGTTGGGACACAGCTAAAGCAGTACTGAGGCACACAGACCAGTGAAATAGAATTGAAAGCCCAGAACTAAACCCTCACACCTTTGGATATCTAATCTTTGATAAGGGACTCAAAGTATTAAATGGTAGAAGGAGGCTATCTTCAATAAATGGTGCTGTGAAAACTGGGTTGAAACATGCAGAAGAATGAAAATTAACCACCTTATCTCACCAGAAACAAAAATTATCTCCAAATGGATCAAGGACCTGAATATTAGACCAGAAACCATCAAATACTTAGAGGAAAATATTGGTGGAACACTTCCCCACCTAAACCTCAAGAACATCTTTGATGAATCAAGCCTAACTGCAAGGAAGACTAAAGCAGAAACAAACCAATGGGACTACATCAAATTGAAAAGCTTCTGCACAGCCAAAGAAACTATCACACAAACAAAGAGACCCCTCACAGAATGGGAGATCTTTACATTACATATATCAGACAAGAGACTAATCACCAAAATATACAAAGAGCTTAGCAGAAAAACGCATATAACCCCATCCAAAAAATGGGCAGAGGATATGAACAGAACATTCACTATAGAAGAGATCCAAAAGGCTAACAAACATATGAAAAACTGCTCCAGGTCGCTGATTGTTAGAGACATGCAAATAAAGACAACACTGAGATACCACCTCACTCCTGTGAGAATGGCATACATCAAAAAGGACAGCAGCAACAAATGCTGGAGAGGTTGTGGGGACAGAGGAACCCTTTTGCATTGTTGGTGGGAATGTAAATTGGTCCAGTCTCTGTGGAGAGCAGTCTGGAGAACTTTCTCAAGGTTAGACATGGACCTTCCATATGACCCAGTAATTTCTCTCCTGGGGATATACCCCAAGGATTCTGTAATGCTCAACCAAAAAGATATGTGTACACCTATTTTCATAGCAGCACAATTCATAACAGCTAAAACCTGGAAGCAAAGCAAGTGCCCAACAACAGATGAGTGGCTGAGAAAGCTGTGGTATATATACACAATGGAATACAATGCAGCTATTAAGAACAATGAACCCACTTTCTCTGACCCATCTTAGGTGGAGCTAGAAGGAATTGTGTTAAGTGAGCTAAGTCAGAAAGATAAAGAGGAGTATGGGATAATCCCACTTATAAATAGAAGTTGAGAATGAAAAACAGGAAGGGAAACTCAAAGCAAGATCAGACTAAATTTTTAGTAGGGGACCAAAGTAAAAAACCTAGGTGGAGGGTAATGGTGGATGTTCAGCTTCATGGGGTGCCAGGGGCGGGGGGGACTAGTAGGAGGGATGGGCTGGGACACAGTCTTTTGGTGGCAGGAATCCAGTTTATGTACACTCCTATTAATTTATACTCATAAATCACTATTTAAGTAATATGAGAGGGGAAAAACTGATATCTCAAACTTTTTAAAGCACAGACTGAGTCTTTTTAATATATAGGCTGAGTCTTTGATATGTTGACTCTCTCAAAAGCTTAGACCATGGAGAACAAAAGCAACTGGTGGCATAGCTATATACAAATAATCTCAAAGGACATAAAATATGGTAATAGTGTGTATGATACAACAAATCCTATCAAAGGGATTTTTCAGAGTTAACCCAACTGCCAAATGATGTGATTATTGAAATAACTATCTATTGTTTTCTTAAACCCTAAGACAACAGAAATCTCTTACTTCCTCTATAGAGCTTATGTTTCTCTCAATCTTGGAACCTCTGGAGTAGGGATCACTTCCCTGCATGCTTCTCTCTAGTCATACCAAATGATATTGTATCCACCGATTCCAACCTAATCAATGAAATGAGTACCATCTCAGCATGCTTCACCTCAGACTACATACAGAGATGTTAGGCATGGAATGCCAACCCTTCAGCCTCATCACTCAGGTGAGACCTTTCCTTTCATGGTAGTCTCTAATTCCATTCCAGGAGGTTCACTTCCTAACAAAGTACCAAAATCTAGATATAGGCCAGGTCCTGTAAGATAGAGCATATGTTCACATGTATCCATAAATTAGGGCAAAATATATACCTGAAAGCAAAAGTAAACAATAGTCTGCAGAGAGTCGGTATAAAGTTCCTAAAGAAATAGCATCTAGTTAGACTTAGATACCCTCCTCACCTACCTCCTATTATAGTTCTCTCACTCACTCCAAAGCTAACCTTATCAAAGCAAGGACTGCAAAAGCTGAATAAGGGCAAGAGACTGGCATATTTTAAGGATGACTTTTTAGTCACTATCAGGCCATTTCACCAGCTGGGGCCCTAATCAGGGAATCCCTAGATTCCCAAACAGACTTGATGGGCCTAGAATTCTAATAAATCCCTCTCTCCAGTGATACCAGTCATATCTATCAGGAACAACAAAACAGAACCCTTTTTGGGCTCCTATAGGATCTTGCCCTCAACATGGTTGTGGGAATTGTATAAAGTTGTGCCCCCTTATCCTATGGTTTTGTCAATGTTTCATTTTTATAAATAAAAGAGTTAAAAAAATAAGATATCAAGGGAGGGGATGGGATATGGCGATCTGGTGATGGGAATTGTGTGGAGTTGTACCCCTTATTCTATGGCTTTGTCAATTTTTCCTTTTTATAAATAAAAAAAAATAAATAAGGGAAAAATTAAGAGTAAAAATGATACAAAGTAAGAGAAATCATTTCATAAACAGGAACCTAAAAAGAAGGAATAGAGAAGATGAATCTATGGGTTTTCCTATGGGAAGAAGCTAAGAAGTTTGCCTTAGGTGTTTTCCAAGGGACCTATGACTTCAGTAATTTTTGCCTGAGCCCAACAGCTAGTAATCAGATAGACTAAAAGTATTGTCTGGAAGATGATGTCAGAGTTGAGAATTGTGCTAAAAAGTCAGTTTACGGCAGAGGGTAGCTCTCAAGCATGAGAAACATAAAAATTCCACTAACTACTTACCCATCAATCTGAGCTAGAGCCCATATATATTCCTATTTAGCACACTGCTTTTAAGGTACAGAATCTTATTTATCCTTATTCTTATTAGTTTTCTAGTGCTTCTTAGTCTTCCCTGGACACCCCATCCCTTTCTGAATTGTTCTGTGTTTATGTCTTTCCTTCAGAGTTTTTTGTTCTTTTAACCATACATACTTCTTATTGATGATACACATTCTTGAATGAAAATAACGAGTACACAGGATAAATCTCAAACTTGTGTCTCCAAATAGGTTTATGAGGCTGTGCCAAATCATATTAGAGCCTGAGGAAAAAGAACAAAATCAATGCTATTGATCCTGTCTGTATTAGTTTTCTATCACTATTGCAACAAATCACAAATATTGCATCTAAAAAAATCAAACAAAATAAAGCCCAGATCAAACACATTTATTATCTCACACTTCTGTAGCTCAGAATCTCAGAAACCTCATCTGGTGAGTTTGCTCTATGTCCTGCAAGGTTAGTATCAATAGAATAGCTGGTTGTACTTGCATAGGGTTTGTTGTATTGCACTAAAGTAAAGGGCTGTGGGGATGAAGGGCAGTGAGGAACAGGGTGGAGGTTCTGGGTTCTTGGTGTGTGACTGTGGGAATAGATCTAAGTTGAGAGATGAGAGGATTTTGCAGACACCTATCACTAGAAGATGAGAAATTTTGATGCATGGATGCAATTTCTTCTAGTGATAGATGTTTGCAAAATACTCTCACCCTCGGGGTCGGGAGGTAGCGCAGTGGATTAAGCTCACTTGGTGCAAAGCTGAAACACCCGCGGAAGGGTCCTGGTTCGAGCCCCTGGCTCCTCACCTGCCGGGGAGTTGCTTCACAGGTGGTGAAGCAGGTCTGCAGGTGTCTATCTTTCTTTCCCCTCACTGTCTTCTCCTCCTCTCTTCATTTCTCTCTGTCCTATCCAACAACAACATCAATAGCACCAATAATAATAACCACAACAACAACAACAAACCCAGGGTGACAAAAGGGAAAAAATGGCCTCCAGGAGTAGTGGATTCGCGGTTCAGGCACCGAGCCCCAGCAATAACACTGGAGGCAAAAATAAATAAATAAATAAATAAATAAATAAATAATCTCACCCTCAACTTGGATGCTCAATAAAAAGTAGGAAAAATTTAAAATTCTATTATAAAAAGATAGTATCTGGACTGGGCTTCATCGAGCATCTAAGGATAGTCAATCCTTGGTTTTTAAGCTCACTCAATTGTTGATAAAAGTCATTTCATTAAAGTTGTTGTTATTCAGAAGTTGTTCACAACATTGTAAGTCCATCCTATCATAGATATCTCCTGATTTAGGATCCATAGTGCCTCTCTTCTTTAAACAAAACAACCATCATACATATATATATATATATATATATATATATATATATATATATATATATACACACACACATATATATACATATATATATTTCCATTTTTAATCTTTCTTACACCATTTTTAGTTGAATATCTCTGACTTTCCTAATTTTCTTTGATGCTTTTCATGGCTCATGAGGTCACAATGAGTTCATTTAACAATCCAGAATAATCTCCTTGTTTTAAGGGCAATCTTGATTTAACTACAGCATAAAAATAAAGCACAACTAACTTCATAGTCAAAAGCATACTTACCAGGTAGGTTTATTCTAGTTTTTTGCTACTGCATTTACCGTGTGTTCATTACTCCAATTTTAATCTTTAAAGAATATAACTTAAAGCATTTTATTTAATGTGATTTTCAACTGTCATGGTTCCTCACTAAATATTTCATCTTTTCACTTTGTTATCCTGCATTCTGAGCTCATCAGTTATAACTCTAATGTTAACTCGAAAATATTCAGTCCAAAATCAACCTTTTGAATCCTAATTCCCCACCAAATCTCTCCCATACTTACTTATTGTAGTAAGTAATCCCTCCTATGTCCCAATTGCTAAAACCAAAATACTTGGGAGTCTACTTTTGATTGTTTAGCTCACTATGTGCTAGTTATGCTCAAAGTGAACTGTGAATTCTTGTCTACGGAATTCAATGATCTGCTCCCAGACTTGTAACATTTGTTCCTTTTTCTATCTGTGACCTCTGGCTACAACCACACTAATTATGCTGTCTTTACAATATTCCAAATAGTAGCCTAGCCAGGGCCTTTCCTTCTGGAAGTTTCTTTTTACTAATTTTTCTCAGTCCACTGCCTAAATGAATCATTATCTCTAGTAAAATGTCACTTTTCTGGACCCATGATCTAATCTTGTCTCTTTATTCTTCTTTAGTTTCTTCATGAAATGCAACAACACATTACTAGCCATAGTAATAATTTAAGAGTTTGGTCTTTGTTGTTGTTGGTGGTGGTTGTTTGTTTCTTCTTCTACAGGTGAGTCCCATATAGACAAGTATTTGTATTGAGTACAATTGTACCTTCAGGGAGGTTAAAAAAAAAAAAAGAAAGTATCTTCAGGTCTTAGGATACCTTAAAAACCACAAGTCCTCTAGGTACTAAAAAAAAACCTGATGATTAATTCACAGAAGTGAAGGTTGAAATAGCATAAGACATACATAATATGGTTTTAATAGAACCTAAAGATGGTGTCATAAAATCTAGTCTCCATGATATTTGTGAAAGAGTGTCTGTTTTTAGAATGAATGTCTGTGACTATTAACTACTGTAGCAAGTGATCAAAGACATTCATTCTAAGGACAGATATCTCATCAGTCAAAAGATATTTGCGTGTCTATGAATCACAGATTTATGGATAGTTCTATTAATAGATTCTGTGCACCAGGCTGATTACATTATAAACAATGTTTGTTGTTCTTGCTGGGGGGGGGGGTGGTTTCACCATTCTTGAGTCAGATTTTTCAGACAGAAAGAAAGATAGAAAGAGAAAACAAAAAAAATGCACAGCAGGAAAACTTTTTCATCTTTTTTTCTGCCTTTCCCTCACACCCCAGGGTTACTGCTGAGGCTCAGTTTAGGCACTACAAATCCATTGCTCCTGGCTGTCACTTTTTTCTTTCTTTCTTTCTTCTTTTTTCCTTTCTTTCTCTTTTTTTTTTTTAGCATTTTACTTGATAGGACCTAAAGAAACTGAAAGAAGATGGAAAGATAGATAAGGAGAAAGACAGACACCACTTGTGAAGTGTCCCTGCCACAGGTGGGGAGCAGGAGCTCAAACCAAGATCTTTGCTGGGGTCATTATACTGTGTACTATATGCACTTAACAGTGTGTGCCATCACCAGGCCTAGAAAGCTTTTTGTAGCACAGTAGGGGCTGGGTTCAAACCCGGTTCAAGTGCATAACATAGCAGACACAATGTATAAGCCTATGTCAGCGGCCTTTCTAGTCCTAGTATGTATTAATTTTAAAATGTCATTGTTAGCATTAACTAGAACATTGGTCAACTCTGTCATATAGCAGTGTCAGTGACATTAAAAAAAGTGTCTGGATTAAGATGTGGAGAAAGGGAAAGACAGAGAGACAGGCATCTCTGAGAGCTGAACCACGTTTCAGGGAGGAAAGTTGGTAGTGACCAACAGACAAGGAAGTCAGACTGTTATCACCTCACAAAACAGAAGTTTTTATGCCCTGTGAAGGAGCATGTGGGGAGATTTTAGGGTTTTGTACACACAGTAAGGATAAATGGCCAGTTGAGTTCTGGGGCTCTGTTGTAGCTTAATCAAATCTTGTTTTGTTTGGAACTACAGTGGCTCTAATAGTCAATTTCTCATTCCAAAATCTGTGACTGAAGTTCCAGGAAAGATGAAATACTATCCTGGTAATTTCCTCATCCTGAAATCTCTCAGCCAAGGATTGTATATGAGATAGCAAAACTTCAGGCATGTCATTTAAACCAATATGACATCTCTTCATATGAACTATATGAAAATACCACAGTGATGGAAAGAATCTAAATGATTTATCGAGATCTTATATAGTCATTTATAAGCACCCATACATGTACATAATAACAGTGGTCCAAAGAGCTGAATTACTTTGTTAGTTTGAAAGAGTTCTGGTATGGTAGAAATATGTAGTTCATATTTCATTAGAAAAATTAACTGGGGGAGTCAGGCAGTAGCACAGCAGGTTAAGCGCAGGTGGTACAAAGCACAAGGATCTTAGTTTGAGTCCCCAGCTCACCACATGCAATGGAGTCGCTTCACAGGCGGTGAAGCAGGTCTGCAGGTATTTATCTTTCTCTCCCCCTTTCTGTCTTCCCTTCCTCTCTCCATTTCTCTCTGTCCTATCCAACAACAGTGATATCAATAATAATACCAATGATAACTACAACAATAAAGCAACAAGTGCAACAAAAGGTTGAGTGTACATGTTACAATGCCTAAGGACACAGGTCTGAGTCCTTGGTCCTCAACTGTAGGGGGAAATCTTCATGAGTGGTGAAGCAGGGCTGCAGGTGTCTCTCTGTCTCTCTCCCTCTCTAACACTCCCTTCTCTCTCAGTTTACCCAATAAATAAATAAAGATTTTTTAAAATAGAAAATTAACTTAGCCCTCTCATGGCCTCTTCAGGACCTTGTCCTCACTGTAGAGCAGCAATGGTAGGGACTGAGTCACTCTCTGGAGAGAGGATGGGTCAGCCTACTCTGCCACTTGAAGAAGACGGGTCCTGAAATGTGTGCAGCCTAGAATGTTCCCAGCTGTGACCATAGACTGTGAGCTCAGATTGACAGGGACTTGAAGGTCACATAGGCTTCTGTCTGTGAAAAATAGGCATAGCTATGGGCACTAGCTGAGATAGATGAGGTAAACAGCCAATAGTATTAATATATTTTCTTCATATTGGAGGGTTACTTGTAGTGTTATCTCTGAGCCCCAGAGACAACCCTGGAGGAAAAAAAAAGAATTTTGTTCCATATTCTCATTCCCTTCATGCCCTCTCCTTTAGAAGAGTCTATAAAAACTTATGACAGGGAGTCTGATGGTGGCGCAGTGGGTTAAGCGCACATGGTGCGAAGTGCAAGGACTGGCTTAAGGATCCAGGTTCGAGCCCCCATCTCCCCACCTGCAGGGGAGTTGCTTCACAAGTGGTGAAGCAGATCTGCAGGTGTCTGTCTTTCTCACCCCCTCTCTGTCTTCCCCTCCTCTCTCTATTTCTCTCTGTCCTATCCAACAACAATGACATCAATAACCACAACAATGTTAAACAGCAAGGGCAACAAAAGGGAAAATAAATAAATAAATAAATATTAAAAAATTAAAAAAAAACTTATGACAATAGAAGAAATTGTGCTTGCTATTTTAAAATGTTTTTCTAGAGTTTTATTCATTTAAACTTTTGTTATTTATTTATTTATTTATTTATTTAACAGAGAGGAGAGGGTGAGAGAAAACCACAGCACTGCTCTGGTATATTTGGTGCTGAGAACTGAAGTTGAGACTTTATTCATACAAACCCTGTACTTTCTTGCAGCTGTACTTCATACAAACAACCGATTTCCATACCACTCATTTCCTAGACAGAAGTTTCCTTCCTCCAGACATGTAGGTGTGCCTCGGAAATGTGTGTTCCTGTATGGTGCAGCAGTATTTTGTGTTCCCTCTAGGTACTTCCTGTCCTTCAACATTTCCCCCTCTAGGAGTATGGACTCAAAAACAATTTTTGGGGGGGATGAAGGACAGAGTTTTGTGCTTCTATAACTACCTCCTGCAGAGACATGGGCCTTAGCCTGGTCAATCCATAGTCCCAGAGAGACCTGTTATATCCCTAATCTTTCCTAGTAGGGTAGGACTCTGGAGACATGAAGTTCCTGAACACTTTGCCACGTGGTTATCTATGCAAGGTGGCCAGGGTGGTGTGGTGGCAATATCTGGGACTTGAGAAGGATGAAAGGTGGCAAGGTATATAAATGTTTAATCAATGGGGGGGGGGTCCTAAAATATAGGGTTAGAGTCAATAAGAGTGAAAAAACTCAGGATGAGAGGCAGACAGACGCTTCCTGCCACCACCCGACACTGAGACCTGCCTTTGGGAAACACAATTTGTATTAGAAGGCAGGGAATCTAAAAATAGTTTGCTATTATTACTGCTTTAAGTTAGAGACACAGAGGTGGAGAGACAGTGAGAGAGATTATAGCCAGAAAATTCCTTCAAAACGGTGGGTGTCAGACTCTAACTTCTGTAGTGTAAGTGGCAAACCTGCACACTATCCAAGAGAGCCATTTCACTGGCCCTGTAAGAGTTTAATGCAAATGCAGGATCTAGGATGTAGATAAGAACTAGGAAAATAAAAAAAAAATAACAACAACAAAAAAACAACAATAGAACAAGACTTGGGAACTTGGGTTGAAGAGGGTAAATAGTACGTAAGTCACATCAAATGGATGATAATTAATCAAACTGTTAAAATGTTTCTGCCTTCAATATATTCCTGTGAATATATAAAACAAATCCTACATTTATTTAGACAGTTTTTTTTTTTCCAGAAAGGTTCAGGAGATAAACAATGGAGCTAGATATAGCCATCTTATTGAATGAACCGAAATCAGTATTCGTTTGTCCACTTTTTTGCCTGGCTAGCTTGAGGCTATTTCTTCCCAGGCACATGCTCTCTGGGTTGGAGAGAACTCGACCCAAGCCAACCTAGGCTGCTGCTTACTCAGTGCGGTGGGAGAGGAACCAGGAACTCTCGTGGCTGAGAGGGAACTCAATGCAATGTTTTTATTGATCAGAGAAAAATGCCTTTTATATCTTCTGATACAGAAGTGGCAGGTCAGAAAAGGAAATGGGTAGGAGAGTGGGCGGAGCAAAAAATGAGCATGAATGTAGCAAGCTTCCATCTAACCAATGGGGATTAAACCAATGTCCTGCAGGCAGGGCGGTCTCAGGCAAAACAGTGATTATGTAAATAGACCACAGTGTTAAGCAATGTACGGGGCCTGGCATAATAACCAACAATTTTTAGTATTAAACGCTCTGTTTTCTGATATATTCCAAAAGGTAGTTTATACTCTATGAACTACTCAAAGAATGGCATTCCCAAACAGATCTGAAAATGGGCCCTTCAATAGGAAGAGAATCAGAATGGAATTTTGCTGAAGAAGTTTTCTAATCCCAGATTTCTTGATATTGTTGTCAGTAGAAATGCTGTTAATTTTACCTAATGCCTCCATGTTTACAAAACATTTCTGGTCTGTAAGTAAGGCATCATGTTCTCCTTTTGGTCATAACTCCCTTCCCCTTAAGGCAGAAGTATGAAGATAATCAAAGTGTTACAATGGAAGCCCACAGGCCTTGAGATTATGCAAAATGTCTGTCTGTAACTCTGACTTCTGGCTACTTTTCTGAAGGAGTTGGGGATTTTGCACAATAGAGTGACCTGAATATTTCTTGAGGAATTAGAAAATGGCACCTGACTCATGAAAATCCAACAAAGACTATTTTAATCAAGCTTTATCACATTCTTTGTCTTCCATACTTTGAACGTCATATGTGCTTTGATTACTGCTCCTACTGTGTTTACCTAAAATCACATTTGACCTTCCTGTTCCTTTTGTTGTGATGTAATTTTGCCAGTTACTACTTTGCCTGGAGTCCTAATCAAGGGCATATTTGACATTCTCCCATCTCTAGGTGTCTAGCTTCTGACCCTTCAGACTTTTCAGATAAAATATGAAGTCACTGAAGTTATTTTCTCTCAATCCTGAAGGTCTTGGGTCTCAAGTCCTATCTGGCTAAGGTTCTCCTACCCATGTAGAAGCCATAAGCCACAGGGTTATAGGAAAACAGTCATAGTGCACAAATTTACAGAGTCTACCACAGAGTCTAATGGGAGAGTAAGTCAGGATTGAATTTAGAATGTGAGGTGATTTTAAAAAGTTAGTGGAAATATAAGAAATATGAGAAAAATTAAAACCTCCTTAAAATCTGTGTAGAGTGGCGAGCTGGTGTAGTGGTTCTGCCCATGGACTGAGGCAGACAGAGCTTCAGGTTCAAAGCTTGTCCTCACCAGAATTCCGTGGTACATTGCTCTCAGGAAAAAAGACTTTACAAAACCTCCTGTGTACAAAGAACAGTGGACACCATCTTGACTTATAGTGGCATGAACCTGAGATGACAGACAAATTCTAAAGCTGACAGCTTTACCTGAACAGGTAAGCTATTTTAGTCCAAAATTGTTTGGCAAGATTTATACAGCAAGGATGGGCAGTGGCACACCTGGTTAGTTGCATATATTAAAATATACAAAGGACCCAGGTTTGAGCCCTGGGTCCCAGACTGCAGG